>NC_060267.1:65463591-65747455 GCF_021613505.1 Equus quagga
CAGAGCAGTGCTTTCCCCTATGTTATGGTATCCTTGGTAGTATGCTGGTTTGGCAGTGTGGAAGCCCACCTGATCTCCTGGGAGATGCTTGGAGTAAAACCATTTCACATCGCACTGCCCAGAGCTGAAGAACAAACCCTGGCCGTAAGATGTGGCCAGTGGAGGGCAGCAGAGGGCTACAGAGCAAGGTCCAGTGTCTCATAAAGGAACTTCCCTCTGGAGGCCATTGAACTACCAGGAGATGGCTCTGGAGGGAGGAACTGAGAATGCAGTGTTGACAGGGAAATGCTCTTAGGCAGCCAATAGCCCCATGGGAGAAAGGTTGGGCTGTAGAGAAATTGGGAAACTGTCCCCTTGAAAGCCTGGAAATAGACTGGGGACTACCAATGGGAAACTAGAAACTGTGGCTGAGCATGTGGAAAAAGGATCAGCTTAGCACCATTACACACTCCTTTTGTCTTTTGCAGACCACCAGAGTCCTTGGTGAGCTGGATGAGACAGTTTCCAGAGGACTTCAAATGGAACCTCAGTTAGTCTTTAGGCCTTTAACTTGCTTAGAGAATGCAGTGGCTCTGGGCTCTGGAAAAATCCCCTTCCCCTTCTCTTCCCCACATCTCTCTCCACCTAAATTACCCATTTCTGTCCCATCTGTTTGTTCTATAGCCAGCTGTGGAGGCTATCCTACACTTAAGTAAAAACTCAGGTTTTCCTTGGCAACTCAGCAGCCTTACTAGTGGCCGTCTACTCGCAGTTTACTGCCGTGACTAGCAGAATTTAGGAGATGTCCCTCCCTGCTTTTAGCCTGTGCTTTAAGTTTTTGCTCTGGTTAAAAGAGTTCTTGGTTCTTTCTGGTGGCTAATTTAAGTTCCACATTTTCACATCCAAGGTAGTATTCCAGCCTCCTCTTACTATGGCTTTGTAGGAGAAAAAAAATCTTTACACATGCAATAATAAATATAATCATCTGCAAAGTGTGAGAAAGATATGGAATGAGATGTACTCAATCTCTCACAATTTTTCTTGTTTCCACCTTACCTGTAACAACCAATGGAATCAATTTTTGTGAATTCCAATTATTGGCCTTGATGGTTAGGATTACTGACATTGGGATTTGTGACTTATTTAAAAGATAATGTTTGAATGTTCTTCCAAGTTCATTGGCCAGTGTATCTTATCAATGTCTTTGTGTTTTTATCATCTAAGTTTATTATTCCTCAAAGAAGCATATCCTTATTAACTAGAACCTCATTGCTTGGTAAGGTGTCTTTCTAAATGACTTATCCTCACCCTTTTTTCCCTAGTTGGTTAGCAACAGGTGCTACTGAATGAATGGATGGAAGATGGTACTATTGGTACTAATGGTACTATTATGTAATAAGTACCGTAACCGTCTTTTATCCTAGGACCACTCCATTTCTTCACGTGAACAAAGGAAATAGCTGCCATCATATTCTTCCCTCTTTTATAGATATAAGTGTGGGGTCATTACCTAAGGAAACGTTTGAGGATCAGTTAGCTCAGCCACTATCCCACCTGGCTTCAGAGTCTCTGTATCCTGGGAGAGAATATGACCCAATGAAGCCTTTCCTATTCTGTATATCTAGGATTTAATGTTAATATCTAGGAGCTATTCCATCTCATCACCACAATCACATCCTTTGCATTGGACATACTGGAATTATTCTTGGTGGCTTAAAGGACAGAATCAGAATCCATCAGTGGGTGATTATTAAGGGAGATAAATTTAGGCTCAATTTAAAGAGGTATTTTCTAACAGTTGAACCTGCCCAAAGACAGACGAGGCTGATTCACAAGGGGCTGAATGCCAATCACTGGGGGTTTAGGCAGAGGCTGAAGGCCACTTATCAACCATGGTTCTATCTCTGACACTCAGATTGTTTTTAAAGTCTTTTATGGCATTCAGGACACACAATGATTATGGCCTTCTAGAATGAGTTTCCTACAAGTTCTGACAGATGCTTGAGTCTTAGCCAATGGAATGGTGCAATGCATCTGGAAACAGGATCTAGTTCCTTTTTACCTGATGACAAATATATTTGCATTCATTGAACTCCTATATACCAACTCCTATATACTGTGCCAAGCATTTTGTATCTTTTAATCCTCACAACAACCCTTCTAGGCAAGGTTTATTCTTTTCATTCCACAGGTAAAGAAACGGACTCAAAAAATTTAAGTCACTTGTCTAAGCTCATGTTGTAGCAGAGCCCAAATTTGCAGCCAGATATAAGTCCTGTCTTTTCAACACACCAGGCCACTTTTAATAAACAGTTGGAAGCTACACTTGCCAAAGCTCTGTCCTTCTGAGTATATCATGCATTTTAGTCACAAGGAACAACATTTACAGTAGTAATTTGTGATCAAGAAGCAGTTTGTAATTTTTTTAATAAATGGCTGTAGGGTGGACATAACTCAGCTTCGTTCCACATTCGCCTTGGAACATGTGTACAGTCAGGGAGTTCTCATGCTCCATGTCTGCAATTGTAGTGGACGTGGTGCTCAAGGAAGGTGAAAAATAATTGACTACCTTACATCTATAGGAGTTGCAGGGTTGTTACAACTGGTTATATTGTGAGAATTGTGAGCGTCAGCAAGGCGGAACAATGAATTCTTCCAGTTTTTACCAATGCTGATGCTGGTTGTGTTTATCGCCTCTTCTTTAGATATAGAATATGCACCAGGCAAGCCATTTGAGGACTGATCATAAATGTGACCATAACAGTATGGTTAAGTAAATCCACTAATTTGTGGTTTGAAGAGCTGAGAGGCCAGAGTCTTCCCAAGGAACATGGACATAGCATTTCCCATTGCTGTCTGGAAAGCTGGAGCACAGCCAGTCAGCCTTTTGGTATTTATTTCTTTTATATAAAAACAGACACTGAAACTTGCTTTGTATTCATTTGTCTTCCAGGTTAGGTCTTGCAATTTGCTTTGAATGTGCATAGAGGGATTTTTCAGAAGGAGCATCTGAGCCATAACAAGGAATCTTCTCTGGCAGTCTTCCCTGAACTGTCACTGAAAGCTAATCTCACCGCAGGAACACTGTCATACATCATAAAGATATATACTCTTTCCAGGCATTTTGAAACCTGTTTATCTTCCCTTTGTTGTACAAACACTGACATTGTTTACAACTGTTGGTTTTCATGATTTTACTAGCAAACAGTTAATTGTACTTGCTACGTGTCCAGCACTGTTCTAAGAGCTTTTTCTCTCATGACTCTGTGATGATTCTCATTTTACAGAGGAAGAAACTATATCAAGCTTAATCTTTTTTTCCTTAACAGACTAGGGAAAAAAGGTGGAAATAAAAATCCCTGGAGGCTTTAAAGTGGATATTTAATTTAAAGCAAAACAAAACAAAAAGTTTCAAAGAAGTGTATTCTAGAACTTATTTGTAGAGTCATATTTACTGTTCACCTTAGTTTTCAATTTTGTTTAACAATTTCTGTAGCTAATAAGAATCAATAGATCCACTTAATTAAATAGATTGTGATACAATTGGTATTCCTATGAAAAAATAGCCTGTTTGAAAACTGACCCAGGGTAAACTCTGATTTGGAGGTGTTACCTTTTGTATACCATTTCCATCTCCATCAACCCCTAACCTGTCTTCTTTCTAATGCCTAGTTAGCACCTGGTTGCTCTCAAAGACTGCTGGCTTTCAGGTCTGTCTGGAGAAGCTAGATCAGTATTTTTCTATATCTGTTTCCAGACTTGCAGAGTGACATTTAATATAAATGGCTTTGTCTCAAGTGCAATGTTTTAGGTCCTCATATTAGCATTGTTTCCTCTAGACCTGAATTTAATTTCAATATGGTAGATTCACCTGGGTTTCTGCCAAGAAATTAGTGTTCCTGATACCCCTCAAAGACTTTGTTATGGGTGGTTCCCCCTTAAGGCAAATCAGCGTATCCCTATATTTCCAAAATCCTAAATAGGGTTCCGTGCTCTAAAATGAGACCAAACCTTATAAATCTGAAAGTCCCCCCAAATTAGGAATGTTGCATAGCTCAATCTGTAAGTCAGTTCTGAGGCTTTTCAGGCACTAAGAAGTAGAACTTCTTCATGGTGAGATTTTCAAGCTTGGAGATCAGACAGCCTGGGTCTGGTCCTGCCAGTAAGGGCAAGTGTGGGTTACCATAAATGGAATGTGCCCAGTGATGGCTGGGTGCTCTTAGAATATGAAGGAATCTATCGGGAGGGATGGAGTATGAGTGGAACCAGAGCAAGTAGGTGGTTGAAGGATCATTTCAAGAAGGTCAGTGAGAAGCAGGGAGGGAGAAGAGGAAGAGTAAAACCACTCAGACATGATGTAAGAGATACTGGGCTGGGTGTCAGTAGAGATTAAGGTTGGGTGAGGATTAGGGGTGGCAGTATCTGCAAAGAGTAGTATAGGGATTTTTGTGGGGATCTAGAAAAGAATAAGCACTTTGGGATAGTGGGAGGTTTCTTTGAGAACCTGGGTGCTGTGTCTTGAGATACATTTAAAGAAAAATTGAGACCTCTAGTATCGAAGGACCTAGAGGTCGGTGACTTATGTGGAACAACAACCAGAACATCCAGTTGGAGAGAAATTCCAAGGAAGAAAAACCTCACTGCAATCATGATTCTCCCCAACCTATCCTTATAGCTTTTTATTTAAATTCAGAGAAGTTCTTTTCTTAAAAGGATGAATGTTTTTTAAAAAAAGTGAATAGAAATCATTTTTCCTTTGAGATGTAATGATGATCATATCTCCTCTTGCCAAATCTTTGTATCGTTTGAGTCCATCTATGGCAGACAGTTTACTGAGCACCAAACTCAGTTTCCAGTTGCTGCTTTGAAGGCATGGTCACCTGCACTCCCTTACAAGCAGTGATTGGATATTGTGTTTGGCACTCAGCAGAGTTCAAGTTGGACGTGACAGGAGGGTAGCATTTGTTCTCTTGATGGACCCAAGTAATCGGTGCCATCTCTCAAAATATGTAGGTAATTATTCATGTTTTTGCCTAAGTCCATGTAATCTGCAGGATTGACATACTTCTCCAGTGAGAACTTTGGGAGGAAAGGATTTCATAGTACCCTGTCTCATGGTTTGATATGGGTCATTCACATTATAACCCCTCATTATGAGGAACAGAGAAGTTAAATAACTGACTCAAGTTAACCTAGTCAATAGAAGATTCTGAAACACCGCTTTTTTTTTCTTCTAACAATACAAATCCTGTTGGTCTCTCAAGGTTGGTGCAAAACTTATCTGTTTCCAGGAGCTACAGCTGACCAATTATACCTAATAATGCTATGCTCTTATTTTATATTCCCCCTTTAAATCATTTTTATCATACTTAGATATCCTGTCTTATATTAATCCTTCTTATCATGCATATCATATTTCATAGATATAGATATGCATCTGTATTAAAGGTGCTCTATTTCATTGTTTCCCCAGGTAGACTTTGAGCTCCGTAGGGTGGAGTTCTTTGTCCTCGTCCACATGCCCTTTTGCACAGTGCGGAGCATGGTAGAGGCCCAAGAAATCCCTGTCAAAAATGAAAAATACCAACTATACCAAATGTTGGCAAAGATATGAAGCAACTGGAGCTCTCATTCACAGCTGGTGAGAATGTAAAATGGTACAACCACTTTAGAAAATGGTTTGGAAGTTGTTTTTTTGAAAAGTTAAACATGCATCCACCATATGATCCAACCATTCCATTCCTAGTTGTTTACCCAAGAGAACTAGAAGGATATATCCACACAAAGCCTTATACACAAACATTCATAGTAGCTTTATTTGTAATAGTCCAAAACTTGAAACAACCAAAATATCTACAGGTGACTGGATAAGCAAATTGTGATATATCCATACAATGGAGTACTACTAACCAATACGAATGAACAAACTATTGATACACACAACATGGATAAATCTCAAAATAATTATACTGAATGCAAAAAGCCAGACAAAAAAGAGTACATACTGTATGATTCCATTTATATAAAGTTCTAGGAAATGCAAACTAATGTATAGTGATGAAATATCATATGGTTGCCCAGGGATAGGAGGGCAGGAGGGTAGATTCTAAAGACAATGAGGAAACATTTTAGGGTGATGGGTATGCTCATTACCTTGATTATGGTGGTGGTTTAATGGATACATACATATGTCAGTTTCATCAGATTTGCACTTTAAAGATGTTCAGTTTGTTGCCAGTTATACCTCATGAAGCTGAAATAAAGGCAAAAAAAACAAGTGCTGAACTGTCCTACAAGTGTCATTTTCCTTTGAGTATTCCATTGCCTTTGTATTTCCATGGCAAGAAGCTTCCCCTTTGAGACCAGCATGCAGGACAACATTGAGCAGATGGGGGCATTATGTCAGACGGAGCTGGTGCAATGCAAGAATTGCCTCTTACCAGCTGCGTAAACTTGGGAAAGTTACTGTGTCCTTAGACTTGGTTTCCTCCTCTATAAAATGGAACTAATAATATACCAACCTCAGAGGAATATTATAAAAATTAAATTAGATTTAAAAGGGCCTGGCACTTCATAAATGGTAGCTATTATATATTATGCATTGCTAAGAACCTTTCTTTTTTGATGAGACTGGCACACATTTATTGAGAACTTTCTCAGCTGGATTTAATTCTTGCTGATTTCCAACCAATTACTGAGAGTAAAACAACTGAAAAAGAGCAGATCATGTTCGAAAATATAAATAATACAAAATCACTTCTGGGCACCTATCTACTTAATTCTCCATCATTTGTATTCAGCTGACTTTGCAGCATATGTGTAAGTGTGTTCAGATGTTCTAAGTGGAGAATAGGATAATACAGAGAATGTGTATCAGGGCAAAGTGGGAATTGACAAACTGAGCAGCACTGAGAGGTACTTGAAAGAGCATGGGTTTTGGTTTAGACAAGCCTGAGTTTAAATGTGAGCTCAGACACTTTCTATTTATATATGAAGGCCTGAACAGGTTATTAAAGTTCTGTGATGCTCAATTTTCTCAAATGTGAAATGTAAATAACAGTTCACACATCACAAATTGGTGTGACAAATATTTATATTAATATTAGAAATAATTTCAAGGATAAATATATGTGTAATGGCCCCTAGTCCCTTTCTTATTCTGGATAAGTTCAACTGTGTATCTACTAATGATAAACACATGATTTAACCTCACCCTAATGGTATTTTTTAAGTTACTTATTAAAATGCCTTTTTAAACTCATTCGGGATAATAGTGTGTGTGTGTGTGTGTGCAAATAAGATTACCTGATATCTTGAATCTTCCCACTAATATTTATTGTAAGGAGAGAATTCTTGGCATATTAAAATCTTCTAAGTGCGGGAAGACAACTAAAGCAGTATTTTTGTCTCAAAGTAGTGAAGGGAGGTACCCAAACCAAGCCTAAGGCACGCACACGTTCCTTGGCCAGGTGTGTCGATTTGGCTCCATCAGGTTTAAAGGGACCACCTGAAGAGGAGCTGGCCTCAGAAGCTTTGTTAGGGAGGTAGAGGCAGAGAACAGGCCAGAGGCAGCAAAGATGTGGCCTCTTCTCCAGGTGGGAAGCCACTTGATAGCTCTGTTGAGTGCTTCTCTCAGACATCAGCATCTGCTCATGGATATGAAAACGTTGCCACCACTTGCCTTCCTTTTCTTAGCTCACTTTCTGCAGAGTTTTGCAAGATTGAAAAAGGTACCCATTTTAACCAAATTTGGGAAATGGAGAACTGAGTCCTAGAGAAACAGGTAGTGAAGAACTTTGCTTTGGAAGAAATATTTAGCAAAGGGATTAAAACTATAGACTCTGTACTCAGATTACCTGGGCTCAACTCTTATCTCTGCCACTTACTAGCTGTGTGATCTGGGACAAGTTACTTTTAACCTCACTTTGTCTTGGTTTCCCCATCTGTAAAATGGTGGTAATAATAGTACCCACCTCATGGGGTTGTTGACACAATGATGTGAGTTAAAGCAAAGTGCCCAGAACAGTTGCTGACTTATGGGAGGGGCTATGTCCATGTTGGTTATTGTTTTTTGAACCTTTGCTGGGAGGTTTCACAAGGAAAGCTTTGGTGTATTGGGATTATTCTGGCTTTCCATAACTATATTCTTTCTAGACCAATTGGTTAGTAGCATCTTATGACATCGTAGTGGCTTTTAAAACAGAAGTAGTTTGGAAACTGAGGAGATCGTACGCCAAGAACTCCTGAAGGGCTTATGAAGAGGTTAAGGTCAATTCCTCTACTAAAGCCCTAGAGTGAGCAGGGCAAAGGCCCTAAAGATTGCACTGGGGAATTCCAGTGTGTAGGTGGGTTTTTTCGCTCTTTTTTCTTCAGTCTCTGGGACTTTCTTATGTCTTAAGTGATTAACCAGGGATTATGGTTCATGTTATCTCATGTTGAAGTTTGGCCACCAGATAGATTCAATCGTGCCACAAAACTGTGCATCTGAGCTAGTGTTTAGATGTGATAGAAATCCCCTGGGATCAGGCCATTTAGGAAACTCTGTGTTATAGAAGGATAAGTTGAGTAGCAGTCTCAGGAATGGCATGAGTTTTTCTTTCTTTTCCTATGTATAGAATTTTCCCCATCGGCCCATACTTTGATCCACTCTGAACCCCCTTTACTGCATATGATGTCTGTCTCCTTACATAACACGTGAGTTTAAAATCTATTTTGTACTTTAATACCTTTTTCCTTTAATAAATGTAGTGTTCAATTGCTGGATAGAACCTAGATTTGATTATTTCCCCTTGATTTTATGTCAATTATAAAAACATTTGCTTTAATTTTATAAGCACTATAATAGATAATAATATGAGAAAACAGGATAGCGTACAGATTGAATTTGGCCTCCAGTATCAAATGGACTGAATTTGAATTCTAGCTTTACCCTCTAAAAACTTTTGATATTGGATAAATTGACTTAAGCTCCAATTACTTTATCTGTAAAAAAAAAAAAGGAATAATATATGTACTATACATGATATTTACATGTCTAATTTTATACTGCATATCTGAGAGGAGCTGATACATATAAGGCATTTCGAACAGCAAACTGAAAGCATTCAGATATTTGAATTGCTAATATTCAAGAATAGTCAAGGAAATTGCAAATTATGAAAAACATAACTCAGTTTTTGTGTTTGGGGTTCTAGGAAATGTGCAGGAGTTTTGTTCTACTCTGTGAAAATGAGGTTGGCCTTCATTAATAGTTTCTATTTGTTCTCAAGCCAAAAAGACTATATTTCTGTGTATTAAGCCTTTATTGACTGCTTATGCACTGTAGAGAATATAGAAGTTGAAGAATTAAGGAATTTGCTATTTAAAGAGACAAACCTAAGTCACAGAGAATAATTTGAGGACAGCATCAGATACCATAGTCAGTATTAAGAGAGATGCTATGGTCTGTAAAAACAGGAAAATTGGAAAGAATGATGAGTATCAGAGCAGCTGGGAATAATTCATGGAGAGTATGGCAAATGAATAAGAGTTTGGAAGGGAGTAGGAATAGATTCAAGTTCTAGTTCAAGTGGACAACAAAAGCAAAGGAGAGGTGGTGGGACAGGTCGTGATGTTTGTGGAGGGGAGAGGCAGAGGAATGATAACCCCCCAGGATTAACCAGAGGGTATCTATGAGCAAATAGTGAGAATCGAGGCTGGGTATGGCATACCAGGTAACGGAAAACCTCTGAAGGGTCAAGTTTATGGCTCAACTCACACCCCATCTTGTTTTATAGATGAGGCAACTAAGGCATAAAGAACTACTTCACCAAGTCACGCTTACTGATTAGAGTCAGCTAGTGTAAGGCCCCATCAGCCCTGACTCCTTGGCTAGTGAACTTGCAACTGCTCACTCTATGGGGGTCAGATACAGAGAACCTAAAAGGACTGGAAAATTCCCTTGATGCTTCCCCTATGTTCATGATTCTAATTTTGTAGATTAATTGATGTTCTTTTTTCTGCCCATATTTCCTAAAGTGAAAGAAGCAAATATTAATTCATAGGCCACCCAAAGAAAGGCCTCATCAGTCCCCACTTGGGAACACCCAGCCCTAAGTAGGTCATTTGATTATTGGAGCACTGGCGTAGAACCCAGTTCTGATCCCCAGGGTAAAGTGCTTTCCCCTGTATCAAACCACTTGTACTTACTATGATTTCAAACTCTTAAGGATCTCCTTACTTCTTTACCTCCCAGGCTAAATGACTCAGGTTTTTTCTCCCTCCAGCGTGTGTTTCTTTTTGTGTCTCGCTTTTACCAACTCTCTCAAGATCAATGAAACGTTATCATCTACTTAAATGGGGCTTCCAGGATTGCTCTCCCTGTCGCTCCCTGCAATCTGCTGATTAGCAGTTTATATTCTGTCGGATTGTGTTCCTGAATCATGTAGGTCATTAGATGAGAAAGATGTTTCCCTCCTACTCTGAGTCACCACTGGCTTAAAGGTTGCTGCGTGAGTCCTTTATTGATAAAAGCTGGACACTCTCATCCCTTGGAGATCTTTGTTTGCCATTACCTTCTGGTGGAGTTGTTTTCACATTCACATTTCAGTTTCCCCTCCTGCCATTGTGTGCCTGGCGGGTTCTCCATGAGGAAAGGAGCAGCAGGAGAGTCAGGTCAACCCTGTATGTTAGCACAACCATGGTGTATTTCACAGGGCTGTGCTGGGAAGAGGAGCATTTTATCTGCAAAAGTATTCAGTATGTGCTGTGATTGAGGTTACAGGGGTTTAGGGAAGTTTCTGTGCTATTTTTCTCATCAGCTCTAATTTCTCTCCTTCACCTCTGAGTAGGTGTAAAATACTTCAGAGTTCTCTTCCCACCCTCACCTCCTCCTCCTCTTCCCTTTCCCTCCATTTCCCTTCACAGCCCTTAGTGGCAGGTGAATCAATTAGTGGGGGAATAATTATCTCGTCGTCTTCTTTCACCATTTATCACCAGCCCACTTCCCTTTAAAACCTGAGATACTGCTTGCCTGTTGCAAAGTGCCCGGAAGAAACAGAACGTTCATAGGACCAGCCTATGCCGTCAGCATTAGAATTGAGACCATAGTGCAGGTATGTGCATCAAATCAGAGATCCATTTCACTGGATATGTTAAAATTTGTGAACAAAAATAGATTTCTGTGTTTTCTTTTGCCGATCTTATCTGATGCCATTCAACAAATGGGTTGCATGACAAGGTTCTCTTTTCCTCTGACTTTAACCTGTTTTTATCTCTCTGGTGAAGCTTCCAATTTCTCTGCCTTTACTTACCTTGTTACTGTGTTCACTCATAAATCCCTTCCTCCCCATTCAACTTTTGGTCAACTAGGTTTATGTGTCTTTCTTTATGAATTTCATTTATTCTGTCTGTTTGCTTTTAAGAGCTTCAGGTACTTTTAAGTGTGAAAATATGTCACGTGGTTGTCATGGATTATAACCGCTTGGTGAGGACTTGAATGTGGTCACCTGGTTTCTCGGTGGCATTGTCCTGTTCTTCTGACCTACAGTCTAGATGCTTTCCTCACTGCACCTGTTGCCTTGAGCCTTAAGGGAAGTCTTCGAGGTGACATTCTTTGGCAGACTGAGTAGTAGATCCGAATGGAAGGATGTTCTGCGCACTGGGCTTGGGTAACACACGCAAGCAAGAAAAGAAGCAACTGGAAGAGCAGGGCACCATGCTGGTTTGAACAAGCTGTTGGAAGGACTGCCAGGTGAGAAAATAAGTTGGGGAGAAGAGAAAAGAGGACAGCCCAGAAGGACTGGAAGTTGGAGGGATAAAAAATAAGAATTAGTTGGACAGAAGTAGATGGAAGAATGTTAAAGGCAAACACAAAGTATAATCAGGGACACTGCTAGTCCGCACTCTGCCTTTGGGCAAATTAGAAAAAGGTGCCAGTTCCTCTGGGTGGAGGTTGTCCAGTGTTTCGCTGCACAGCTTGGTGAGCAGAGAGTAGGCTGTACTTTAGCTACTGTTTGTCTTCTCAGTTTGGTGGCCTGGTGCAAGGCATAGCCTGCCTACTGTACGTGGCAGCTCTAAGTATGCTGATCAAGAATATGTGCTAACGAGCAGTGGTACAACTTTTAGTGTGTTACCTCTAGAGAGAATAGTCTGCCTCTGAAATGGTCATATTATAACATTCTTTTCCATAATGTAGTAGGATTTACAAAGTTCCTGAGCATCCATGCCTTGTTTTATCCCCCAAATAGCCCTGTGAGTGTACTGTTATCCCCACTGTGTAGATGAAAAGACGGGTTCAAGAGATCAAGTTGCTTGCAGAGGATACATGACATCAAGTAAGTGGCAGAGTCATAATTTAAATCTAGATCCTCTGACTGTAAATCCTGAACTTTTCTGCTATATCAGGCTATCCACATTGACAGCCCACAGATAGAATAAATGAGGCTGTATTTGTGAATTATCATTACCACTCCTCATGCATATGCATAATTAAGTTATGAATGTGCAATAATTGAGACAACTCTGTCATCCTGTCTATACCAGCCTGACTGGTGGGTTCCTGCCACTGATGTAACTTGAAGAAAAGAATTCCTGTGCCTCAGTTTCCTCATATGTAAACTGAGGCCAGTAATATCTACCTCATAACTCACTGGGTTGTTAATACTCCTAATTATATTTCTGAATATTAAGCTCCAGGGGGCAGGATTTCTTTCTGTTTCATATACCACTGTATCTCCAAAGACAAGAACAATACCAGGCACAAATAGGTGCTCAATATATATTTGTTCAAAGAATTGATGAATTTGACTGTTTACTGCATGCTGGGTGCTGGGCTAAATGCCTGACCAATGTTATTTCATTTATTCCTCACAACATACCTGTGGGCTGGGTATGATAACCTCCATTTTACAGATGAAGTCAAGATACAGAAGTCACACAGCTAATGAGAAGCAGGGCTGGGTTTCAAACACAGGTTGTCTGATCCTAAAGCTTATGCTCTTAGCTATTAGAATTGTTAGAAGGATTAAGTAAAATTAGGTATTCGACCTAACACAGTGTGTAACACAGAGATGCTCGGTTAATGAGAATTTTTTCCTTCCCATTCTAAATCCAGAATTCATGATCACTTTTAAAATGTCTTAAGAATAAACAAATGTAAAGGTTTTAGTTGATAAAGAATTGGAAGCCCAATTTCTGAAGACTGGCTAGCCAGATTCTTTCTCACCATCAGGCTTTCTGTGATGACGATTTCTTGGGGGTACCAACTGATGAGTTTTTCTCCTTTAAACACATACCCCTCATTAGCTCTGGCAATGCGTGTTCTCACAGGTCTCAGCACAGAAGACAATGACACTGGCTTCTTTCCAAGGGTGTAAAGGAGCAGCCAGAAGTGACTAACATCCCATATGGTGGTGAACACAGTTCTGTCTTTGTAATGTATTCATCCCGAGAGGCCCTGTGGTAAAGCAATTAATATTGGTAGGGTTTTTTCATCTATGTGTTATGAAATAAATAATCTATATTTCTTCACCTTTCAGAAACAGGGAAAAATGATAGTTGAAAAACATTAAGTAGTTATAATGAATTCTAATGATAAAAAGAGTTACCAGAGCCCCCCCCCCCACCTCCTCAATATGAAAAGCAGACAACTGTGGACCAGCAATAGAATGGGAACCCAGAAGTGACCACTATTCATAGAAAGAGGGAGCTCCAATCCTACCAAACTCCATCTACAGAGAGAGCCTGGAAAACATGAGCTTTCAAATGCAATTAAATTGGTAGGTTTGGATCCTAGCCCTCCCACTTCCTAGCTTTGTCATCCTAGGTGAGATACGATTCTCTCTGAGCCTTAGCCATCCTCTCTCATCTGAGGGCAATTCCTGCTTTGCAGGCACTCTCTGAGGACTAAAGGAGGCAGGAGATATAGCAGACTTGACAGAATGCCTGGCCTAATGGGAGCTCTGTGAAGATGGATCCTTTCCCCTCCAAGCTGACAGTGTGGCAAGTGGTAGATAAGATGCAGGAGGTGATTGCAAAGAGAGTGAAGAGTCAGTGTGTTGCATCATGTTAGGGGTGGCATCATTATATTAATTTTTACAGGTATGGAAATGTCAAACAAAAGTATAATTGGCTAGTAGGATGGCCATTTTGAAGCAAAGGATGCAAGTGGGTATGAGGCCAGAGTTGAGGGCTGAGGGTCTGGAATCGAGATCCAGATCTGAATCAGCTGGAGAGCTTTTCCTCCTCTGCCTCAGCTACCAAGTGGAACAAACGTCTGCCAAACGTTTTCCACTTGTGGTAGAAGTAATGAGGCAAAACTTGTGAATCTGCAGTATCTTCAAATGAGAGGGGTGATGTGAGAACAAAAGGAGCTGGAATGGTGTCATTGTCCCCCTCTCCGCTCCCCTCCTTTTGTCACCTGAAGGGCTAGGGCTGTAAATGTTCTCACAAAAATTGCTTTTGATGAATGGGTTTGGCTTTCCCTACAGAAAACAAGGTTAATAAGTAGATGAAGATTCCCTATATGGACTGAAGGTAAGTCTAAGTTTCATTCAACACGTTTGTTTTGGTCTACTATATACCAGAATCTCTGCTTGGTACCACACATAAGAGATACAGGTATTTGAAGTGCCAACAAGAATGAAACAGCATTGAAACTGTTAGGTTTGTAAAATGTTCTTTGCCTTTTACACGCATTGGCAAGTGGTTAAAAGGCAAGAGAGGGTGCCTTATGTATTACAGAACAGCCTCTTTCTCCGGAGACTTCCCACCATTTAAATAGCTCCCTATCATCTTGTCTGTTGTAGAAGAATAAATGGCCCCTTCTAGAAGGTATGATGTGGCAGCTGTTTAATAGCACATAATAACATGACATAACAGAGAAAAAGCCAACAAGATTGTTATACCCCTTTCAAACGCTGAGGGAGAATGCAGTAAGAAGATAGCAGCCAATTACCTACAGTAGAATTTGGCAAATGTGTTGGGGGGAGGATTGTTTTGGTGGAAGGTGTAATAAGACTTACTAAACTCCCACAATTTGATATGTATGCAGTCTTTCTAGCCAAAGAGGGAGGATAGACAGCACAGTGCTAAGATGAGAGACCAAAATAAGCAGTAATAACAAGACACAGGACAAACATGAGAAAGAAGTGGAGAGCATGCTCCACAGATGAGTGACCTCAAGGTCTGTCAGTAGGTAACACTCTGCTTAGAGGAGTCACAATGATGACACCTGGCAGGAATCCCATGAGCAAAGGACCGGAATGTGGAAGTTTCTGTCAGGAAGAAAATATAACACTCCCGTGTATCCCTGTGTAGGAATGTCATAAGGAATGAGAATTCTTTGAATAGAGGATAAGCATTAATTATCAACTACAAAGGACATTCTATTAGATGTTGTGAGGAGAGATGGTTCTCCTAAGAGAACCTGTGGAAATCTCTGGCAATCGGGAAGATTCCAGTCTAAAAGTATTAGCTGTTCTGTCTCGTGTTATTTAATCACTAGCATCATAAGCTCTTAGGCACTATGGGGCTTGATATAACAAATATAGCCATAATTTATTGAGCTTCTACTCTGTGCCAATCACTGGAGTAAGACTTTTGTGTGAATTACCTTATTTTATTCTCATGATTTATGAAGTAGATAGTATCGTTCCCAGTTTTCAGATTAGAAAATTGAGGCTTAGGTTGAATACCTTGCCAAAAATCACACTTGTAAGTGGCAAATCTCACTACTCCCTATAAGCTGGACTTGAACTCAGGTCAAAACCCAAATTCTCAATAACAATGGATTTTTCCTAGCACAGGATGAGCAGGAGGATTCTAGGTTGTGTATGGATTAGCATTTTAAAACTTATGTATTTATTGAATGAGGATTAGAAAAGAATCTAACCCATGATTTCATCATTGTTGTTCTTAGAATGAGACTAAGTAAAAGTAGTTGATTTAAAGATAACTTTCTAGCAATAAGATGGACATGGGAAAGCCCTGAGTAAGCATGTAAGTAACTGAGATTGGGAAAGTGCATTGAGACATATATTCTTACCTGATTCCTGAACTTCTGTCACCAGCACCCTCTATTCCTATGCTCTCTGGAATTTCAGTTCCTGTATCCACTCCATGATCCCCCACATGAGATCAATTCCATTGCTGACTTTCTCTGTTCCTGTTCCTTTGATGCCTAAGAGTATAGGGAAGAAAAAGCATAACCCTGCTAATTGGCCACATCACTACATATTTATCATTCCCAGCCCCAATTTGGTTCTCCCTATTGGTCAGCAATTCTGTTCTCTATCCCAAAGTGGCTGTTCCAAACTTTTACCACGTTTTTCAATCCAACTTCAACTGAACATCCATCTCACTAGATGATCCCCAAGCTTCCTCCTTCACCAAGAAATTACCTCATTAGAATTTATCTTACATGTAAATAAGCTGAGACTCAGAAAGTTTAGGTAACTTGCCCAGAGTCTCACTGCTAATAATGGTAAAGCTGGGATTCAAACCTTGTCAACCTGGCTATAGACTTTGCCCTCTTCACCACTATGCTATATTGCCTCTCTGGTCATATATGTTGAACGAATTAATTAATCAATAAATAGATAGGTTAAAGAGAGACTAAAACTTGAAACTTGGGCTGCTCCTGACCCATAGTGGCCAGGTCAGCTCTGCCTGCACTTCTGAAGCTAATGATAAAGTTACCTCGCATATCTGGACCCACAAAATGGAGGCTGCCCCAGTGGCCTGGCCCACATCGCAAAAGTAGACCAAAATTAGCCTGCGTGTATGGGAAACACCTGTCCAGGAAACCTAACATACACCAATCACAATCCTCCAACTCAGCTTTAGCTGGCTTACTATACCGGAGAACATAGGACCACTAGCATCATAAGGAAATTCTCGACCTCCCGGCAAGTTATTCCCTGTTTCCACGTTGCCTCTTCTAATGCTCTTTAAAACTCTTGCTCAAAATCTCTCGGGAAGAATGCATTACTGCTTCTGAGGCACTGCAATCTCCCAATCCATGCATTGTTTTCTCTTCAATAAAGGCATCAAACTTGTTACTAAATTGTTTGTCTTTTGACACTAGGCTTGTACTTAAATGTGGCCTGACTCCACATGCCTTTTTTTTTTTTTTTTTTTTTTTACTGGGTTGATCACTTCCCCAGGGATCACAGGAACTCCTATCAGGAAACTCCTCCGTGATGTTGTTTGCCCTTTGCCCTGGCATCCTATGTGGCCAGAATGGCTGCTCCGCTCACCCTTTCCCTACCTCAGCTACCTCGTCTCCCATATTCCCTATTGCACTTAAGGATAGTCTCCCAGATAAGAATTCAGGAATAGTCTAGAATCCTTCCCATACTCTCACAAAACTTTATCTCTTGAATATGACTCCTCTCATTTTCTATTTATTGCTCCCTTAATTCCTGTGTATAGCACATCTTTTGGCATTAACAATTCAGTGAGGAACGATAGAGACAAGGTCCTTGTCCTCTGAGATCCAGATTGTGATGAATGAAGAGCATCAAGTATGAGTGGGAAAAGCAAACCCGAGGTCGGGGCTGTAGTGGGCTGGCCTGATGATATTGAAGACTGTGAGATGGGTACTCATGAATTTATTGTGAAACCAGAGATCTTAGTTGGGTGACTTTTTTCTTCCTCTTTTGTGACTTTTGCCTGCTCGAACGAGGCATGGAAAAGGTGGATGGATGAATTTTCATTTTTTCATCATCTTTTATGCAGGTCACTGCAAAAGCCTGCTAAGCAGTCCCCTTACCTCCAGTTGCCACCTATCTACAACTCCTTATTGAGGCCAGCGTGGTCTTTGTAAAATGCAGGTGTATTATAATGTTGCTCTGACTAGAAATCTCTAATGCCCCCTTGCCTGTAGCAGTGGTTCTCAAACCTTAGTATATCAGAATTACCTAGAGAGTTTACCAAACTGACATGCAATCCCCTCCTTCCTTCTCTGCACCTCCCTAGCCCTCAGTTTCTGATGCAGTAGGTCTGGGGTGGGGTCTAAGAATCTGCATTTCTAACAAGTTTTCAGTTGTTGCTGATGGTCCGGAGACCACACTTTGAGAACCACTGGCCTGAGGAACAGTTTGCTAAGTCCTTCGTGAACTAACCCAGCCTATTTCCAATTTCATTTCCCCACCTCTCATTCACTTACATAAATAGTGTGGTCACCGATCGGACTACTTGGAGCATTTCAATGTCCTAAGTACCTTCTCATCTGTTCCCTCTACTCACGCTTTTTCTCTTGCCTTGAATTTTCTCTTTACTTGCTCTCCATGGTGAAATCCTTATCCTTCACGTCCCTGCCTAAACACAACCACCTCTGCGAAGCCTTCCCTCATCCCACCTTTCAGGGAAAATTAATTGCTGCTTCCTCTGGGCTCCCATAGCACTTTCTTTATATCTCTTGATATTTCTCATAACATAACATAATTCTTTCTATGTCTCTTGCTTTGAGGAACTACAGTTTATTCATCTCTGTACCCCCACTGACCAGAAAAGGGCCTGGCACATAGCAGATGCTCAATAAATGTTGATTAACAAATGACTGGGTAGGTGGGTGGATGCTTAGAATTGTCAGAGAAGGCCCTTCAGAGCAGAGTCTGGAATAAAGGAGTAGGAAGAATACCTGATAATGGGCCAATGGATAGGAGCCCATGGGGCAGAAAATGAAAGTCCCTCAGAAGACCCCACCACCGGCCCCATCCACCAAGCCAATTTAAGAGAAGAGATCTATTAATTATGCAGAAAGAAAGGGAGAATGTTAGAAAATCTAGGTGTTCCATGTAATGTCTTCCTCTTGAATTATGTGGGAATTTTAGAAACCGGGACAGCATCATCGCCAGTGAGAGTACAGCTGAATAATCTAGCGAAACGGTTTCCAAGCCTGAGGCTCAGAGGGAATGAGTTCCCTTATTTTCCAGCAGGAGCCTGAGGAGCATTAACAAAATGGTCCCTTCCTAATCTTCCCGTCCCCCAAACCAGGACAGAGCACCTTGTGAGCTCTGAGCTCCCAGTGATCACAGACGCTGATCCTAGGGTCCGTGGGAAAGGTCCCTGCCTCCAAGAAACTTAAAATGCTGCCCCAAACACATGACATTAGCATGTGGTGGAGATAGAGATGTTTTTTGAAACTGGTATTTTGCGATTTTCAAGTCCTTCTTTCAATTCCCTGTGGCATTAAGAATTATAAGAGACTTGTTTCTAATTTGTTGCCTAATAAGAAAGGATTAGGATGTTGTAAGGCCAAACTTCACTTCAGTGGGTCTGACACAGCACAGCCACCTGATAACTTTAGAAGTGAGTAGGAGCGGTGTGTGTGGCTGAGAATGGCTTCCATCCTCACCCCACAAGAGAGGCTCTGTGCTTGGAATTGCCTATTGGTTGGTTACCATGGCCTCATGTGAACTTCACTCAAAAGTTGCTCTCTGTGGCTCAGAGCAGAATCCTACCCAGTGCCTAGTGGTCTAGTAGATTTCCAAAGCCTGTATATTTATAATTTGTGAGGAATGTTTTCATCCACAGTAAGGGCTTTCTGTGGGAATTACCACAGTTTTCTATCTCTGAGTGGGCTTTAGAAAAACAGTCACTTTCAAGTCCCATGAAGGCATCCATTTCTTCATGATGCTAAGGTAAGCTATTTGGAACTGCTCTGCCAGTGAAGGATTAGATGAGTTTTTATAATAAGTGCCTTTTTTGGCTCCTCCTGAGTCTTTTTAGTCATAGTTTCTTAGGAGGGAGGAGCAGAATAGTAAAAAACATAAAGAGACCAATACTCAACATTAAGAAGAATGAAGAGCAAAATTTAGGAGGAGTAAAAGAAACTGAATTCCCAGGAAATAGGACAAAGAGAAAGGAGTTCCAGGGAAGGAGACAGAGGAGGACATCCTGGAATGAGACTGAAGATGTAGCTTCGGGAATTGGAGGTGACTTTGCAGGAATCCAGCAGCTGGTGCAGCAGGTACACTGGGAGTGTGGGGTGAGGGGGACCAGGTACCCATTTGCTGAGTGTTTATGGGTCTCAGGCTCTTTGCCATCCACTTTACTCTTACCTTGTGAAATCCTCACAAGAACTCTGAGAAACACTAATATCCAAGGCTAGCTCAGTGAAGTTAAGTCACTTGCCTAATGTCACTCAGGAAGTGGCAGAAATGGAATGTAAGTCCAGGTGTGTTTTGACCCAAAAGCCCATTCTTAAGATGACCAAATCTGAGACACTATCTTTTTCCTGGTTTAGGGCATTCTTCAACGATGGTCACAAATGCAGTCAGGTTGGGATACCCATTCCCCTGAGAGGGGGTTAAGAGAGGGTCCTACACATGTGCAGTTAGGCCAGCACCAACCCACCTCACAATCTCCCAGTGACCTCTGCTTGGTGTGGACTAGACGGAGTCCGAGGTGCTCAGGGTCCCTACCTTGGTGTAACTGTGAAGGGAGTAGTATGTCTTCCATTCTCTCTCCTCGGGGGCCTCCCTTGGGCTCTCCTCCAGCAAATGCCTCTGATCTTTTCTCCTCTCTTGTATTTCATTGCCCAGGGGCCCTGCGCTAGACTAGAAGCACCTCAGGTGTTCCTGGTTACCTGACGTTAAGCCCTGCCCTGGGCTCCTTTGCCTCCTCGATGAAAATATTGGTAGCAGCTCCCAAGTAACCACCTGAGATTTGGATTCCACTCCTCCACCCCCACTTTCTCTCATCCATCATCTTCATTTTTAGCCATTTGCCAAACTTGGTTCTCTGTTACTTCTACCCCTGTATGAATCTCTACCATTCCCTCCAGCTCCCCTTTCCTACTTCCATTATGTCAGGCCAAGCCCTCCCAGTGTTTTGCTAAACCCTTCATTAGCTTTGTAAATGGCCCCCTGCCTGTGGTCCCTCTATTATTCATCTTAAAAGATTTTCTGCCAGATTAATCTTCCCTAAGCACAATGTTGGTTTTGCTGTATGTTGACTCAATGGCTCCTCACTGATCATAGAATGAAATTCTGGCTCCCTAGTCTGGCCTTCAAGGCCCTCTGTCAGTTCTATGGAGACTCATCTCACCTTACTTCCTAGGATCCCTACCCAATATTCTGTGTTCCAGAACATATCCAGAAGTTTTCCTACTTCTGTAACTTTGTTCCCACAATTCCCCCACCTTGGAAGTCATTCTCTTTTCTTCCCCAAATGTCCAAATCTACCTGTAACTCGAAGCCTGGCTCAAGTATTAGTTACGCCAAAAACCTTCCTTTAGAGTCCTTCTCCCATCCTGTCTGAAGTGATTATCTCCCACCACTGAACTCCTGTCACGTTTTATTAAACTCTGTTAAGGATCTTTACATCTTAAAATTTGTATCAGAAATGTTTAGGTAATAAGTACTGCTTGAGTTACAGATTTTTCCAGGAGTTTGCTTCACGGAATTATGACCAGTTAACACATGTTTCCCATATTTCCTCCATACTTTTGAGATGATGGAAAAGCACTGATCAGAGTTCTGGTTAAAAGAAGTAATTATTATGAAATACTGTTGCTCATATGTCCAGAATTAAGCATGTAAAGCATAGACTCTGGAATATAACAGAGACTCAAAAATATTTGGTGAATGAATGAATGGATAAATTAGCAAATTATAATTTCTTGAGAACTCAGCCTTTAAAAAAGCCCTGACCTTACTCATAACCATTACCACTTCATATACTTCCTGGGCTAATCTGTGAGGACTCCAGAATTCTGTAAGGCCTCACAGTCTTCCAGTTGTCTGCGGATACCTCTTTGTGTATTCGGTCTTGGACTCGTGATGGCCTTGCCTTCCCTTCCCCACAATGAGTCCCCTACCTGGCTTGAACTAGAGGCAGCTAGGAAAACAAGAAAAGTTTGGCTGGTTATGAAATTCTTAGGTCTTGTTTTCTTCTCTTTAGAATTTTGTCCACATTATTTTACTATATTCCATATTTAAAGTTGCTAGAAAGAAGAGGCCAACATAATTTTTTATTCTCTTTGTTTTTCATAACTGGATATCTGTAGAATCTTTTTTATCTTTCAAGTTCAGCAACTTCACTGGTACTTCATCAGGTTTTCTTAGGAAAGGATATATCTTTATCTGCAGTTTCAAATCTTTAATCCAGGTTTCCTTCTTTTATATCTTTGACTATTTTTCTTCCATTTTTTCTGTTGTCTTTTTCAGGAACACCAATTATAGGTATGTCGGATTCATTTGTCATCCACATCTATCATCTCCCTTATAATCATGTTAATATTTTTATTCTTTCTTACCTTGCCTTATGTCATTTCAAGCCTCTTAACTGTATCACTGGCTCTGTTTTCAGTTGTGTTTATTTTATATTTGTGCTTTTAATGAGACTTTCACTTGTCATGCTTTTATTTTTATTTTTTGGATTTCTTTCTTCAGAAGACTATTTCAGAGTGGGGTGAAAGAGAGCAATTAAGTTGGAGAATTCCACAGTTTTGGTTAAGCCTTGTTGTCTCAAACACCTTTTCACAAAATCTGTTATGTTTTGTGTTTGTTGACCTTATTCTCAGGCATCTGACTTCAGTTTTTGTCATTCAGAAAGCTGATGTGGTTCTCAGCGAAACCTCTAAGTCTGAGGTTGTCAGTGTCATGATCTGAGGACTGCTGCCTCTTATCCACCCATCACTCTGTTCTTCTTAGAGTCTCTATCAAGTAGGTGGTTATGCTGGGGACCACAAGAAGAGCCACACACCTTTGGTTCCTCTTCAGATCCCCTCCCTACAGATCTGTAGGGATATGCCCTGCTTCCTTTATGACCTGCCTGTGCCCCCAGATCTTGTTGCTTCAAACAAAATGACTTTTCAATAGTCCTTTAGGACAGTGGCTCTTGCTCTTGGTGGAACCTGCTTCCTGCTTGAGTTCTGAGGGGGTTATGTGCTCATGGTCGTGCCTACAGATTTCATAGTATTGATCAGCTGGGCTTCACAGTTGGGGCAGCATTGCTATTTCTAATTAAATGGAATTTTTTTTCTGTAGTAGCTTTTTTATGTGTAGTATTTGAGAGAAAAAAGTGGAAACAACTTTACATCTTTAAGCAAAGGCCCAAATGATATGTTTTGAAAGGTCAAATCAGATGAAAAGAAAACTATGTGTGGCTAATAGAAAATATTCTATGAATTAGATAACACTGAAATAATGGGTATTTGTTGTGTAGGGGAGAAAAAAATATTCCTCTACCCTCCTAGGCTCTTCTGGCTGGTCTAAGAATTAAATTGACATGAGACAGAATAACAGGAGAAAATAAAAAAATTTAATAACTTGTGTACATGGGAGAAACCCAGGAAAGCTGAGTAACCTGTAAAATGATAGAAGCCACCACCTTAAATACCATCTTCATCTAAAGACAGAGGAGGATGTTGGGGGTAGTGGTTTCAGACTTCAGAGGGGAGGGAGGCAATTCACATGGAGATGGAAAGCAAGTGTTTGGTAAACAAATATTTGCCATGCCTTGCAAAAACAGTGGGACATTGGGAGGACTTTGATCAAATGGGCCTTGCCAGGTTCCTCCTTGTCTACCACATGTAGTTCATAGTACACTATAGTTATATATAGTGATAGCTCCTTTGTGGGACAAGCCTTCTATCTTAAGTTCTTTTAGGCAGTTAGGGGAGGGGTCAAAGGTTCTCCTGAGTCTTTTGTTCTTGAAAATAATCAAGGCAAAAAGACACATTTTGGGGGTAACAAATTCTGTTTCCCTACAGTTAGCATTATGAGTTGTCTGTGTAATTCTTTGGAATCCTCAGATGGAATAATGGATGGGAAACAACATTAAAAATATGACCGTGTTTATGTATAAGGTGATAATATTCCCTGAAGAGCAGAATTTATACAAATCTGGGTCATCCTGAGAAACTGACTGGCTGGAATACCCAAAGGCCTTTTTATTTATTTGGTTTCAAATATTTGTACTTATTTTAAAAGGAAAATACGTTAGTACCTTTAAGAAAGAGAAAGTATCAGCTGTTGCATAAATAAAAGTTAAGGACTTGTTGCTTTAAAATATAGTAGACAGACTGAAGAGCCAAGTAACATCCTAATAAGTAATCAGCTAATTGTCAGGTTCTCACACATTCTGGATGAATGCTTACGCATGTACCAGTGAAGCCTTTTGTGTGGCTGAATTATTTGTCACCCCCACTTTGGTTTACAAAGGGTTGGCAACTATGTAGCTGCTGCTCCCCTCTTGCTGAGTCTGTGACTGAGTGCTAATTCATCACTATATTCATCATCGTACACTGTGTGCATTTGACACTGAGATCAAACATGGCCTCAGGATCTTTTCCAGTGCAAAACTTAGAGCATTGACTAAACATTTATTCAAGATGATGTGACAAAAGCAATCTGCTTGCCACCCCTGGTCTAACTCACCACTGGAGTTATTGATTTGATGATATTCCCAAAATAATGATGAGCAGGCAGAAACATGAAATTATGCAAAGAAAATGAGATTTCCTAACTGTTAGAAAACACTCTGTTTGCTTGTTTCCCATGCTGTTTGGTTAAGGTGACTGACATTCAGTTCAAACATTTATTGATGCCTACTCTGGGTGCTATTATTAATTGGTGTAAGTTGATGAATGAAATATAGGTTCTGTCTTCAAGGAGTAAGGCAATTAGTCCATAGTATTTGTTTAATTTAATTTAATTTAATTTTTTAATATTTTGCTTGAGGAAGATTAGTCCTGAGCTAACATCTGTGCAAATCTTTATTTTGTATGTGGGATGCCACCACAGCATGGCTGGGCAGTGATGCAGGTCTGTACCTGGGATCCAGATCCACGAACCCGGGCCCCTGAAGTGGAGCGCTCAGAACTTTAACCACTTGGCCCCCACAGATATTTGTTAAACACTTCCTCTGACAGGCACAGTGCTTAGTACTGGGGTTACAGCAGTGATCCCAGTGACAAAACAGACACTAACCTTGCCCCCATGGCGTTTATAGTCTAGAAGGGAAGATGGGAATTCAAAACATATAATGGCTAGCTAATTACAAGTACATAAAGTGCTTCAAAGTCGTAGAGGTTGCTACTATCTGCATTTGACAGAGGGGCTCTGAATTTGTTGTGGGTGGAGGGGTTTGCCATCTAGTAATAGAAATAGTCACAGAAGCAAGCAAATATAACTCAGGCTGACACACACAATACAAGAGTTATGTACAAAGAGCAGAAATAGTGCCAAAGACATAATGGTTAATTCTGTCTTGTAGAGTCAGGGAGGTACACATAGGTAACACCTGAGGGAGGTTTTAATGAATGAATATTATGTCAATGGACAGATAAAGAGAGAGAACAGCTTTCCAGACAGAGGAAATAGCTGGAGTTCAAAAGCAAAGGAGAGTCACTGGCTCATACTTGCAGACAACTATAAGTGATTCTGAATGGCAAGTGATAGTCTTTAAGATGGTAAGGACCCTATTCATGACATATAAAGAAATTTAAACCTAATTTTTTTGTACTGATGGGCCTGGCTTGACTTGGTTTCACTCATTAAGAAAGATCATTTGGTATCAGTATTGAGGATGGATTGTTAGCATATTATGGTGGTTAAAACCATGAGGATAAATGAAATTAGCCAGGATGAGCATGTGTGGTGAAAATAGAATCTGAGACAGAAACCCTGGGGAACATCGGCAATATTTAAATAGTTTGCATAAGAATAGAATCCAGCAAAGCAGCCTGCAAAGGAATAGTCAGAAATATAAGAGGAAAATCAAGAGAGTGATGTCACAAGTCAAGGTAAATGAAATTGAAAGCAGGTGGTTTCAATGTAGAGCAATCAACTAAAGTTGGGGCAGAAAATTGTTAGGTTTGGCATTTAGAAGGTCAGTGTTGACATTTGGTGAAAACTCCAATAGAGAGATGGATAAAGAAGACAGGTTGCAATTAGTGAAGATGAGAAAATTATAAAATATAGAGCCCTCTTTAGATTGGATGAAAAGGAAAGAGGAAGGAGTTAGGAAAATAGCTAGAAAGTGGTGCAAGAGGATTTCTTCATAGAGTGAGTGAAGATTGGCTCCTGGGAAGACGAGGAATCAATGGAGGAGAGAGATGGGAGATGATAGAATTCAAGCAAAAGAACTGGCCTTCATCTTAGTTTGAATCTCTCTAGAAACATGCTGTGAGACAAGGCAAGTACAAGTAGTTTCTTTGGGAAGTGCAGGAAATACCAGTATGGGAGTGGGAAAGTGGGACAGGGAATGAAGACAGCCAATAAAGGATAAACTCTCATGCCTGCTACCACTAAGTGACTGGAGCTTACCCCCCCTGGGGAAAGTCTGGGAAACAGTGTAAAATGCACTCCTCAGAGTTTTCTCATCCAAGAGGTGGGGGAACTAGGGCATTTTCACTCCAACTACCATCAGACATTAGTTGAGGGCTGCTTCCAGTTTTAATTCCTTGGCACTTCCAGCTTGCATTGCAGGTAGCTGAGCAATTATCCTCTGCTTCAGGTAAAATGTTCCCAGGTGAAGAGGTATTGTAAATACTGCAGAACTGGGAGTTGGACCAGATCAACTGAAGCAGTAAGGCTCAAGAGATAAGTGCTGGGCCTACCAGCTTCTCCTACAGCTTGGAAGATTGGCTCTTCTGCTGAGTCAATGGAGGCGTGAGATTGAATGGACTCTTCATTACCTTTCAGGTAATAGGTGTGTCTATGCTAAACTTAGTTCATATCTTTGTCATATATCCTCAATTTTAAGAGTTAAAAATGTGTCTAAATAGGAATCTATAAGGTAAAAACTTCCTTTTTTCCACATTTTATATATTTAATTGATAATCTTGATGATGCCTGACTACATTTTCAATACAAGTAGAAAGGCTTATTTGATTTCTCGTAATTGATCTTGGAAGAACATCTGGAAATGGAATTTCACTGTGAAAAATCAAGTTTATGTGACTAAGGACATAGGAATTCAAAATCATCAATGAGGTAGTCTACCTATTTAAGGAGTGAAGTTAAACTGTAACTTCTTCTGTAAGTGAAGAAGTGGTGTTATATCTGAGGATTTGACTTGAGAACTACTTTTTACTTAGTTGCTACAAGATACTGAATAGGTAGAACGTAGCTTTCTACTCCTTAGTTTCTTTCACAGTAAAATAGAGCAGTAATCTCCACTTCCAAGGGTTGTTGTGTGGACCACATGAGGACATCTATGTAAAAGGCTGCCTAGCTGATGATGCAAAGCGCCAATTTGTGCTTTTTGCTCTTTGTTTTGGGGCATTTAGTACTTTATTACTCTTTGATCAAAATGAAAGCTTGCAGTTGAGAAATCCATTTTATCATGGGATTTGAGTCTTCAAACTTTTGTCCAAAAATAAGAATTATAAATTCCATGATGTAGTATGCATAACAAATGTGAGAATTTAACATGTAGCCTTTAAGGCTGTTAGAACAATTGCTTATTTAACATGGACCAAACCAAGATCAGTAAAGAGCTCAGGTTTCACGGAGGGCATAAAATTGGACAAATTCTGGATAAAAGGCTTATGATCTAATTAGCCATCAGGATTCCATAAATATTTATGCAAAAATCATAGGGCTGGAAAGAATTTCAAGCTAAATGCAAATATGATTTCTAAAATAAGTCCTTAACTTCCTTGTTAGCTAACCTCTTATGTGCATTCAAGATGTCATTGAAATATTAAAAAAATTTTTAACCACTTTAGTGTGACAAGTTGTCTGTAGCTGAATTGTTGACTGGATATAAAACATTATTCCCCTTAAGCTATTAAAGCTGTCCTTGAAAAAGAATCTCTCTCTGTTTCCTTCAAGATCACTTGTGCTTCAATGAATAGCATTAAACCTCTTTGCTTTTGGTAATATCACTTCATCAGCATGATTTTTTGCCCTTGACCTACAAGAGATACAAGTGGGAGGTCCCTAACTGAATTGCATTGTCGGCTGAATTTAAGTATGATTTTCTGATCATCAGAGCTGCGCACAAATGGAATATGCTGTAGGAGTGTTTTCTTTCATTGCAAATGTTCAAATATAGGCTCAATACATGGTAGTCAGCATGTTACCTCAGTGACCAATATGTTCTGACTCTAGGAAACCAAAGAGAAGAATTTGGGCATGCCTTAGATTGAAGAAGGTATTGGGTTGTTGGACACCTCTCCACAAATGCAGATAAGCACAACTGTCCACTGATGTCAAGCTAGAGAATAGTAGGAACTCATTAGATTTACTTCCTTTTATATTTCACTGTTTCCCTATACCTTGAAAACCACATTAATAAACTAGGTTTGTATCCTTGCACTAAAGCTTACTTGTGTTACCTTGGACAAGTTATGCAACCATTCTAAACCTCAGTTTCTTATCTATAAAATGGGGATATTAATAATAGTGCCTGCCTTATGAGATGATTGTGGAGATTCTTAAGGCAATGCTGGAGAGCTTAGCACCACCTAGCACATGGGAAGTACTTAAAATATAAGCTATTTACTGAAAGGAGAAAAGAGCGTCTTATAAGGGGATTTTTCTAGACCCCAAGACTGTTTGCCTCTCTGGAAAATTATTACTTTATTTCAAAGTGTAAAAGTCCTTTATTGAAACTATAAGCATAGGATGGGTCTCTGGACTAGATAATTCATGGGTTAGCTTCCTACCCTGAGACTCCATTATTTTGAGTGTTCATTTCATTGTATTCATAGGGTAAATATTTTGATATTCTCTCAGAATATCAATAGCCTGGCTATCCTGGGTAAGTATTGTGTAGCATAAGAAGCTAGCATAGTGGAGTGGAGCCCAGTAGACCTACTTTATGCTCTTGCTTCAATACCTCTTATCCTGGTAACCATCCGAGGCAAGCACTTAACCTCTCTGAGCCTCAGTATCCACAACTGTAAAATGAGGATAAAAGAATATCTTCCTTAGAGAATTGGAGGGAAGATGTGATGAGTCAGTCCCTGTTCTATCATATAGTACTGGGCATCCAGCAAACAATCTTTCTGTTGAATGCAGTCTTCACTTTTCAGTCAGATGTGTCTGCGTAATTAAATCCAGCCAGAGAGTGTTTTTTAACCCCGCCCCAAACAGAGGGAATATCTTCTGTCTTGCCTTTGTCCTAACACACAATTGATGTAAGAATTTGGATTTTACCCAGATTGTGTTAATATAAAGGCCTTAAATAAAATGCTTTGGTTAGAAACAGTTTTGGCTCATCCACAAATCAATGACAAAAGTGCCTGGCTTCCCAAGGGCAAAGCAAATGACTTTGTGACTGGCTTTCTTTACCTAGGGAAGAACTTGTGAGTTTTGTGCCAACAGTGTGCGTACACGTTTCTGCAGCCGCCTATTCCCCTTTTTTAGAGCTGTTATGGTGAAGCCTTCTTAGCATGATGGGCTAAACTCGAGGGAATTGGACTCATTTGTTTATTATTAAGTTGACAGCATTCCAGCTTAACTTCACCATTGCTTCTGATTTTTGTTTTAGGGTGCTTCTAAAATCTCTGGGGCTTGACCTTCCACTTTGCTAGCATTGACCCATCACGGAGCTCCATACACTGTTTCGATAGTTGCTCAGATGGGTTTGCTCTGTGTCGTGGAGAATGTGATTAATTAAGGGCTTTAGGCAAAACCCACCAGTGCTTTTAACTTTTCTTGCTTCTTGGATCATCCCTCTCCTTATCTTATTACCCACATTTCTCCATTCTCAAGAATGTATTTCCTCCTTATAAAGCCTCGTGGGCTGAAATATAGCCTTCATTCTGCTAGCTGCTTGATTGCCATGTGATTTTTCTGTGAGGGGCAAAAAATTGTGAAATTAACTCATATTTAAATCTGAAGCTTTTCTGAAAATAGATATGAACAAATTAGGTGTCCTGGGAATTAGCCAAAGCTCAGTAATTAATAATCTTTTTATCTGAGTGAATAAGGAGAATGTTTAATAAGTATTGCTAATGTTCTCTGCAAACAGTTACTGCTTATTAAGCAGAATAGTAGAGTAGGGTTTCCCTAATCAGCTGTGTCTGGACACTTTCGGGCATAAGTAGAAAACTGAACTGCAAGTGCTGAGTGTAAAGAGCTTTCACTCAACAAATGTTTGCAGAACACCTGGCCTATGCTAACCACTGCACACATCATATAATTTACCCCTCACAACAATTGCCCCCCTACAACCACAACTATACAGAGAAATAGAAACACAGCAAGTCACAGGGACGTAATCTAATTTGCCTACTTGGTTCCAGTTGTGACCTGGATCCAGATCCACCTGTCAGACTCTAAAACTAGTGCAAGTTCATGGAACTAGGGCTATTTCATCTAGATGCAAAGTTTCATTAACTCATGCGATGAAGTTGACGCTGACCCAGGAAGGTTATTCTGCCACTCTAATGGTGTTCTAGTGACATTAGGCTGTTGCATAGGTTGTTAGTGAACCTGTCCAGCTTTCACTCTATAGGTTACAAGCTAGCAAAGTCCAGAGAGAAAGGAGGACACATTGGTGAGAACAATGGAACAGGTGTTAACTTCATCCCAAAGTTTATTTATAGATAGCAGCATGATCAGGCAGCAAACATGTGCCTTCTGGGGGGGCTAATTTGCTTCCTTAACCAATTCCAGGTTGTGCCACAAAATAACATCAAATCCTGGAATAACTTTTACCATCCTGTGATGTGTGGAGTTTCAGTGAGACCGAGAAAAGTGTGAGAGGTCTTCTAAATAAAGTAATTGAATATATCTTGGTCCATGACTGGTGGAAGATCTTTTACAATTAGGAAAAATTCAAGCCTTGTATCAGGGAATCACTCCATGGATGCTTAATTGGCATCTGAAAAGAACCAGTGCATTGGGGTGAACTGACCATTAGCCAGAAGGCTACTGGCTAGGGATGTGGATTAAGCCCTGTGCTTCCTTTTTCATTTTTTGGAGAATAAATTGATGTGAATAAGTATGAGACTTTGGGGTCAGACGCCTAAGTTACAAATCCAGCTCTGACACTTATCATCTATATGATCCTGGGCACTCTGATTAAACTCTCTATAACTATCTGTTTTCTCATCAAAATGTGGGTCATAACTGGATATATTTCATAGGGTTATTGTAAGTGTTACACGAGTAAGTAAATGCTATATAAATTTTGCTATTGCCTTCATCCCTTGATCCTGGCCTTTTGACACCTTTATAAATGTTTCCACTAAAAACGAAAAGGGAAAAAGGAAGGAAAACTCAAAGTACTTAATGTTTTTTGTTTATTTTAGTAAAAGAACAGGTGAAACTATTGATCCAAAATTGAGTTGCTAGTTTGATTTCATTCATTTTCCTTCTATTATGAATATCCATGAATTGACTATGCTCTAATCAGAGGGTCTTCTGTAGATATGACCATTTTAATATAGCCAGCATTTGCTGACTGCCGCTCGATGCCAAGCTGGGCATTATTGTAGAGGTTGATGGAGTGAGAGGAGAAGGGAGTTGGAGCTAAGCAAACTTTCAGTTACCTCTTCCACAGTTCTCTTCAGAACAACCATGAATATTCACCATATGGAAGGAAAGATAACCCATGTGCCCAGAGAAAGTTCACTGAGAACTTTGGAGTTTGACTGAAAGACAAAATGAGAATACAGAAGGCAAATCATAGACTGGAAAGGGGCTAAGAGATTGCCTCACCTCACCCTGTCATTGATGTCCTAATGTTACCTGTCATTAAACACCAAATCAGTGGCTCAGACAGCAAGAGTTCATGGCTTGTTGGTGGGCCGAAGCATGATTGCATGACTGACTGACTAACTGAACTAAGGCGGCTTCCTGGCAGAGGCAGAAGTTGTCTTTTTTTAAATTTATTTTATTGAGGTCACGTTGGTTTATAACATTATATAAATTTCAGGTATACATCGTTACATTCCAACTTCTGTGTAGGCTGCATTGTGTTCCCCACCAAACGTCTAGTTTCCATCCATCACCATATACATGTGGCCCTTTATCCCTTTCACCCTCCCACCACTCCCTTCTCCTTCGATAACCACCAATCTGTTTTCCTTAGCTGTGTATTGGTTTGTTTGTTCATATTACACATATGAGTGAAGTCATACAGTAATTGTCTTTCTCCATCTGACTTAATTCGCTTAGCATGATACCCTCAAGGTCCATCCATGTTGTCACAAGTGGCAGGATTTCATCTTTTTTTATGGATGAGTAGTAGTTGGAAAGGCAAAAAGAAAATAAGGAAGGGCATTCATATATATTTAGAGACCCCAACTTATTTGGGGAATAAATTTGCAATAAGATATTGGTTTTGCTGTTTTGCTTTATGCGTGGTATTTTAAAAGGAGATATTGTGAGGTGATTCTTCGTTTGTTCCGTACTGTGCCTGATTCAGGGCCAGGTGAAGGCTGAATGGACACAGTTGGGATTCACGAGGAAAGACTGAAGAGGAGGCTGCAGAAGTTTAACAGTGGAATAAACAGAAGCTATTCATCACTACTGGAGACAGTACTAGAAAGATGTATGTTTTGGTCCGAGGGATTTAAATAAGGAAAAACATTTTGATGTTCCCACCACTCCCAATTTAATCAGTTACTAAATCTTATTTGCTCTTCTAATTCTCTGTTGAATTCACTCCCCTGTCTGTCTCTATTGCCTTAGCCTTAACCCAAGCCACCTTGCCCTCTTGTCTAGATGACAGCAGGAGCCTCCAACTGGCCACCTTACCATATTCATCCATGTCCCACTCTCCGAAACCACTTTCTCTTAGCAATTTTTAGTAAGAGCAGATCAGGGCATGGCAGTTTTCTTCCTTAAAACCTTTCAATAGTTTATATTATTCTTAGAACTACAGTCATGCACTGCATGTTTCAGTCAATGATGGGCTGCATTTATGACAGTGGTCTCCTAAGGTTAGTACCATATAGCTTAGGTGTGTAGTAGGCTGGACTATCTAGGAGTGTGTAGGTATACTTTATGATGTTCGTGCATTGATGAAATTGCCTAATGACACATTTCTCAGAAGTGACACATAACTGTAATTCCAAACTTTTTAACATAGCCTACCTGGCCCTGTATCATCTGGGCCCTCTCTCCTCTAGCCTTGTTACATGTCCATTGCCTGCATTCTTTGTTTCAGCTGTGACTGTGCTTTCTCTCATTTCAGGAACTCCCAATATGCTATTCCCTCTGGCAGCAATACAGTTCCCACCCACCCTCTTAACTCCTAGGCATCCAAAGGTCACTTCTTCGCGGGAGACTTTCCTGGTCCCCTAGACTATGTTTGGTCCCCTATTACAAGTCCCAGAGAGACATTGTTTTTATCTCACTTGTAAATACTTAATGTCAGCTTTCCAAGAGATACCTCACATACAACTGGTGAACAAAATAGGCAATGAGTTGTGAAACTTGCATTCTGGCAGCTGGAGGAATATAATAAATATAATAAATTATATGTTAGACGACAAGTGGTACAGATAAAAGAGAAAGTAGATATAGGTAAGGAGGATCAGGAATGCTAGATGAAGGAAGCAGTTTGCAATATTAAAAATAATAGCATGTCTCCATATCATATGCAAATTAACTCCAGAAGTATTAGAGTGTTAAATGTAAAAACTACAACTATAAAGCTATAACTTTGTACAAAGCCTGGCATGGAATAGTAAGTCCTCAATACATGTTTATCAAGGAGACTAGTGGGCAATATTATCATTATTGTTATAGTCATTCAAAATTCTAGGGTTGGTTCAGTCACAGAATGTACGCAATTGTCCCCTGATTGCGCAGCAGTGCAGGCAAACCTAGGCTTACACTAGTGTTGTCTAATTCTTCTCTGAAATCTCCATGGTGAAAGGGAATTCCTTTCGCTGCTTTTTCCTGTCTCCTGTGAGACCCTCACAGGGTCCAACGGATCTAATTAATTACTCTGTCATGAGGACATAGGGACTTCCTGGGGGGTGATTTCTGAGGGTGCCTGAGGATCAAGGATCTGATGACAAAAAAGAACACACTCTGTTCCAAGGAGTTGGCATGAGGATAAATTTGGTATCTCAGCTCATGGATGGATCTCTCCTCCTCTCTCTCTCCCTCCCTCCCTCTCTCTCTCTCTCTCTCTCTCCCTCTCCCTGTCTTTTCTTCTCTTCAAAACAAGCAGCTTGGCTCCTGGGCAGCTTAGCTTTAAATTGGAAAATGCAGCCTTGCTTGGCAGAACAACAGTATCACAGCCTCCCCACTGCTCAGAACAGCTCGTGACACACACCCCTGCAGGCAAGAGCATAACGGGCTGTCTATTATCCTGGAACCACCAACCCCTAAAGACTTTCCTGTGCAGCATCTTTACAATTCTAGTCTATGGGACATTTCCTTTCTTCTCCAGCAACTCCTTATTCAGGGCTTTATCGTTTGCTTCTTTTCTCTCCACTTAATTAGTGATCCCATCTCTTGGATCATTAGAAACCACTTTGGGCCTGGAGATAAGAACTGGAACAGAATTTAAAGGGAAATATAGAGGAACCAATGGCTAGGACATTTGAAAGGGCACTCTGGCTCCCTTGACCTTAATAATAATAACATAACAAATTCCCTTCTAGGCCACTTCAGAGAGGCCCAGATTCAAAAAGGGGCTTCCATCCACCTCTCCTACCTGTTCATCTCAAAAATACAAAGATTGGATTGAAGCCAGCTCCTGTGTGGTTCTAATTACTTCTCACCTAGATGATAGTGACTCCTAATAAGTCTTCCTAACTCTGCTGTTCACCCACCACCATCCATCTTACATGCTGTAAACCAAAGGAAATTAATCTAAAATCCTTAACGTGGCATTCAAAAACCCAGCCCCAATCTTCTAGCTATACCCAATGCTATTTTCTTGGTATCTTCTGTGTGCTGGTCAAACTTCCTAACCATAATTCCACACCATAGATATGGTCTGGGCTCTTCTGCTCCATACTTTGCTTATTCTAGTCCTAATGCCTGGAAATCCATCTCCTATCTCCTGGGTCTGTTCATAACTTACTTGTCCTCACAGGCCCACCTCAAATATCATCCATGGAAATAATTTCTTTTTCTGATGAATTCATATCATCTACATTATTTTTTTAAAGAGACTCTACATTTGTGCTCTTATTAGGTTGTAACTTTCCTGCTGTCAGAGGCTATTTGACTCATATTTGCATCACTCAAAGCCTCTAAGGCCTTGAACCTAGTGGGTACTTGATAAAGCCTTATTGATGGGTGGATGGACAAAATGGCACCTTCTTCTCAATGCCTGTCTTCAAAATAGTTTAGTAAAAGGTGTTGTGATGCTAGGAACACCAAAGCCTTCATAAAATATGGCTCATTTTAGCATAGACTTAACATAGTTCATCTTAAACCTTATCATTGGGCATTTTTCACTGGAAGGATGTGAGAGACCACAAACAATTCTTTACCCTTAATATAGTCAGTACTACAACATCATGATGATAACAACATCATATTGATGACAATATTGTTGTTGATAACTTCAATTGCTTTTGAAATTACACTTGAAATTTTATAACCATAGCCAGACATTCACTGCTTTTCATTTGAGAGCAATTGCAACATATTCTCTGCCTATCTTCTTCCTAGATTAAAGCTGAGCACAACTTTTCCTGGAACTTTCCCAATCTCTAAGCCCTTCTGGGTGGGTGTGTGTATGTGTGGTGTGCGTTCTCTCTTCTCTCTTGTGTTCCTGTGTGCATATTTCAGGTTCTTGCTCTAGAGCTTCAAGGTTTCAGGTTAACTGAGCATCAAACCTCATTTCCTTCCAGGCTTTGATTTTACTGAAGGAAACATTAACTAGTTTATAATTAAGAAGAGCTCTTTGTGCCCTGCTACTTTTTCCAACTATGTTTTCTTTCCTGGTTGAAAAGTAGGGGTAAATAATATCGACAATTTAGAGAAATAAGGGCAATACCCTGCTTGTCTGGGCATTATTCTCCTATTAAGCACTTCTTCTGGTGGTGGCCATAAGATGATCCAGGGTATCCATCAGTCATTTACAAATCAGCATGCTCTTTGCTCCCTTCCTAACTGCTTCAGGTCACTGCTGAACTCTGTGGTTGGCATCGTCCTTGTGCTTCTTGTTGTTTTTAAAAGAGTAGTCCCTAACAGAGATGGCTTGCTTTTAGGTGGACTTAGACTCTTTTTTTTTTCAATTTAACTTTTAACTTTTATATTTAATTAAGGCGTACACCTTTTAAACCAGCAATCTAAAGTAGTGGGTTTTTTTTTTCTTTTTACAATTAAAAAATTCATAAGTAGAATTCAATGGGATAATTTCTCCTTTCAATTTTATATGTTGAAATGTGTTCTGATTTATATTTTTATTTCTAGGACTTTCAAACACTGTTTTTCATTGTTCTTTGGGTCCAAGTGTGTAGTGGGTCTTAACCTCGTAGGAGTGGGCAGAAGCGATTGACCCCAGACCTACATTAGTACCAAACTGTTGAGTTCAAGCAAGACCTAGAAAGGATTGACCCAAGACCCAGGTTAGGACTAGGTCAGGAGCTAAGGAACTGAACCAGGGCAAATGTGAAATCGAACGATGGAGCCGAGCAGCTTAGGCACATAGTTAGTGTCAGCCACTTACTCTGTACCTGCTATATGCTAGGTACTGTGCAAGGTGCCAAGGTTACAGTGCTGAGTGGGACAAACATGGCCCTGGCCACGTGGAACAAAGTTGACTGACCGTCTAGAAAAGGCACAGATATTAAACAATTGCGTAATAAATATTATGAAGGAGTGTGATGAAAGCATATGATAGAGAGAACTAAATAGTCAGGGCAGTTAAGGAAACTGTACCTATGAAAATGGCTTTTAACTGCAGATCTGAAGGAGGAACAGATGCTGGCTAGGCAAATAGGAAGGAAAGAAGAGTGCTCCGTGAGGCAGTATGCAGGAAGGCCCAGAGGTGAGAAAGAGCTTGGCATGTGAGTCACAGCTGAGTGAGTGACTAGAGTACAGAAAGGCTGGGGGTGGCCATGGGGTGGCCATTGTTGCAAAATGGGACTGGAGAGGTTTAACATAGTCAAAAAGTTATCGCAAGCTCAGAGATTAGCTAGGCAAACTTCTGCCTCAGTTGTGAGAGGCCCAGCAGTGTGGACCCCAGATATCAAATAATCCTCTGGTGGCCATGCGGAAGTTTGCCTGGCTATATGATCCATGGGGCTGAAAAGCCACTCAAGAACAATGTGGGGGCCCAGGGGTCCTCATGGGGCCCCTGAGTCCTGTGTATTTTGTAAACATTTGACTCAATTCTAGACTTCCCTGGATTGTGGGTTTTATGCTCTTTGTATGTCTCTGCCTTGGTCTGGGCTAGCTTGTGGTCTGGACCATGGATCTGAGTATGAGACACTGGAGAAAGAAGGAAGTGCTGATGCGACCCTGTTATGTATGGGTCTTCACATTGTCATTCTTTACAAGCTTTAAAAAGCTTCTCTAAAATTGAACAGAGTAGTTCTCTTGAAGCGTTAAGTACAATCCCATTCGATTTGTTCCTATCCCTTAATGTCTTTGTTGCTTTAAAAAAGGGAAATAGTTCAGTTTTCCAGCTTTGGGAAATTAAATGCAAACTGTGCTCCTGGCTGGAGATAATGTGCTGAATACAAATGATCCAGAACAGTGAGGGGTAGCTCAGCGCCACCAAGGAAGTTAATGCCTATTTAACATGTGTTAAAGATGAGCTGGATTTTGAGATGATGGCTCACCCTGAGGACTGGGGAATAAGATGAAATGTAACTCTCACAACTCCCTTTTTCTTTGTAATTTTCCCTTTTCTACTCTAACCTCTGTTACGTTCAGTTAGGATTTGGATCACGTAGAAATAAGCCCTATTTTTCCCCTTTCTATACACAATCTCATTTCAGTCTTACACCAACCTCATTTTGAGGAACTTCTAGAAACTTTCACCACATTGAAGGCTATAAAACTCATGTCAGAGATGCCCTTGATGTGACCCGGGTCATGGATTGTGCTGTCAGACATTCTTGCTTCTGGGGTCTCCTGACACCAGGGAAAAGCTCACGGCTCATTGGCCCAGAATCTCAATAAATATTCACTATTCTGTAACAGAAAAGTCAAAAAAAGAACCCAGCAATACTCTACAAGGAGCACTTCTCAGTGCCACTTGTGGTCCCTGGATGAGAAATGTTTTCATGCAAGTTATTAATTAACCAAAATTGAAGTCGTCTCTTTGTTGTCTGGTGAGTTAGGAGTCTTTTCGTTTTGGTTGGTGGGAACAGAAAGTATTCTTGCCCCTGTGTGAGCCCCAACAATTATTTGCTTTAATCTCTTTGGATGGTTTCTCTCCCAGGCCTTGGGTAGTTTCCTCCCATGCTCATCAGTAACTCTGCTGAAGACTCGAGGGGGACCCTCTGCAGAGCATCCCAGCTCTCTCTCTCTCTGTGCAGCGTTCTCTGGTACTCTGCCTTATGAACTACAGTTGCTTGGGCTGTCCCACACCCCAGCTCTATCTACTCAACTCAGGGAGACTACCAGCCACTTTTCTGGGTTCCCCTCTCTCTGCCATTATCTGGAGACTCACTCCAGGCAGTAAACCAGGACAATTGCAGGGCACACATCTGTTTTTCCTCATCTTTCAGGAATCATTGCCCTTCATTGCCTCCACGTCCGATGCCTTGAATACCATTGTCTCATTTATTTTGTCTGTATTTCTTAGTTGTGTCAAGTGTAAAATCCAGTCCCAGTTACTTTCTCTGGGTTGGAAGCAAAATCCCTCCAGGGCTATTTTAAGGTGTTTAAGCTTGTTTTCAACACTCACTTTTTGAGGCCCTACTCCTGATGATCATAAACACATAAAGTATAATCTACATCTGACAGTAAATTTTTATTTTGTGGCAAAATGAAAAAAATTTTATAGCTTTTCTCTTGAGATTGTTTTTCTGAGTGCCTAATTTAATTTACAGTTATCTATAGTTGCTCTGCAAAGGAATTTTTAGAATTAAGAAAATGTCACCTACAAATCATTTTCAAATGAATTGTTATAAACACTAAATTGAGTAATTAATGAAATTGAAAGAATTTTACATACTCATTTGGTTTTGCATAGTTTTGGTGTCTTTTTTCGTCATATCTTGTATATTTTCATGGGATCTTAAATAGTTAACAGGCCCTAGGAACTGGGCCTATAGTACCTAATGGATAAAGCAGCCTTGCTTTCTTTTGGGGTTCAAGTGGTAGTAACTACCACTTATACTGGCTTTGCTATTTCCCCAATCATGGTCTCTGAGCTTGGCATGCCCTTTGTTTCCCCAAATGCCAAGAAGGCACCTCAACAATTTCCAGATTTCCCTCTGTTAGGTACTAAGCAGGCATAGTTTGTTCCCTTTGGCAAAACTGTGGCCTTTATCCCAGGGGAAACAAGTTCTTCACCGCTCAAAAATTCTCATGTCTTGGGGGCTCTGCTTTCAATCCTCCTAAATTAGTGGTCATCTCCACCCTATGTCCCTCTGCTCCCTTAGCTGTTATAACTTGGAGAAGGGGAGTTGCTACCATTGGCATCTCCTGAGTAGAGGCCAGGGATATACCTAAACATTCAACAATTCTCAGGATAGCCCCCTCACAACAAAGATTCATTTGCCCAAAATATTGACAGTGATGAGGCTGAGAAACACTGTCCTGAATCAACGTGAGCTCAAAGTGAAGAGTTCTTGGGCTCACTAGGAAGGGTACAATTTTTGGTGGACTTGTTGTTTATTTTTTATTTATTTGTTAGATTTTTGTTTTAGTGAACTCTATTAATTCATATCCTCCTATCTTTAAAGGGAACCACCATGACATTTTTAACAAAATTAGCTCAAACTATTCTCTATACAAAGAGCAAGCTCTAGCTTCCCTAAAATCATCGACTCTGGGATCCTGAGAGTGACCACAGGCTATGACTTTGACCGCTGGCAATGTTAGATCCACATCAAGGTGGCACAGAAAGGCCCACTGAGTCGTGGCGACTCTTTCTCAAGGGCATTTCTATTCTTTGCAGCTTCCTTGACTGGTCAGCCAGAGTCAACTTTGCATAACCTAGAAATGAAGAGGTTTATGCCCATCCAGCTATGATCACTCTCCAGCACCATCCATTTTCAGTATCACTAAAACAGATACTTGGTAAGCAGTAATTATTTTTGTGTTTGTCCTGGGTTGATTAGGAATGATTATGCTTCTCATAAGCAAGAAGAGATTATGTGGAAAATTCATTGGAAACACATGAAATAGCATTGACTCCTTCATTGGACAAGTATGATCCATAGTATTCTTACCTGCTTAGAAATGAAGAGCTCTTGAGTTAATTACCAGGGGGGAAAAAAAAAGCATTCTCAATATTCTTTTTTTCCCCCTATGTTCCTATCTGGTATGGAAATGGACCAATCTTGTATTTCTTATCCTTGGGGTATTCTGCTTGTGAGAGTTTGGGCATAAAGAGCACATGGACATAAACACGTTTTGGTAGCATCTATAGCTCCTCCTTGGTTCTCATGCATTCAGATTGGTTGTGTTTTTAGTTTCTCAAACATGTTAGGCCGACTCATATCTTTGGAACCTTTGCTCCTGCTGCTCCCTTTCGCTGAAATGCTTCTCTCATCCTCCTGATAGAGGAGCAGCTACCTTTATTTTAATCAACTTAAATAGCCATCTTCTCTAAGAACCATTTCTTTAATTTTCTCCCAGCTAGGGCTCTATTATGACTTTTTGTGGACTCTAAGCAATTTTGCCTTTGTGGATCCCTTTCTCTATTAAAATAAAAATAAAAATTTATATTTTACAATTGGTATAAATCTGAATTTAATAATATATTAAAATATTTTTCTACCTAAAACTTCATTTTCTTAAATCTTAAAATAAATTGAAATATTTTAATCAACCCCTAAAAGTCTTGCAGGTCCTAGGTACCGTCTCTACTCTGCCACTGGATAAGAAATCCCTGACTTCAAGAGTTAGAATTGATCATTCATTTGTGCTGCTGTTATCCCTCTTATAACTCATTGTTTACTTGTTTGTTTATTTTTCAATCTCTTCTTGATAGCCATCGTGCCTTGAATACAGGGTATTTGGCTAACTCGTTGCTTCTAGTTGTGCCTAATGGGATAGCTGCCCTGAATTAGGGACTCATGAGTGAACAAATGATGTGATTTGTTCTGGTATTTTGACACCAAGAGGCTCAGATTCATGAGAACACAGCAGGGCTGGGGTCACAAGAATCTTGGTCACTGCCATATGTGGTATTCCTTTAAAAAGACTTCTGACAACCTCTGTGCTGGGAGATGGAGTAAGATGTATTTTTCCCTATTTCTACCACTAAATACAACTAAAATTCTTGGATGTTATATATACAACAAACAAAGCTCTGAGAGGCAGATATAAAAGGGGGACTGGCGGGGGACCTCAGCACACAAGAAACACAATAGTGAGTTTCCAGGACTTTCTTTTTGCCTCATATCTCTGGATATCGGAGAAGCTCACCACCCCGGAATACTGGTAACTCTCAGACAAAATAGCCCCAAGGAAAACCTGCTCTCTCTAGCCCAAGGGCCAGGAAAACTGCAGCCTAATATGCAGAAAACTTTTAGAAAATAACCCCTTGACTCCAGCCAAACATCACAAAAAAACTGCAGTCCCACCTCTATCTGCCAGCGAAGGCCAAGTGGAGACCCTGGACTTCAACCCTTGCCAGGCTGTAAGGAAGCTCCCCGAAATTCTTGCTGGGGTCATGTCAGAGAAGGCCAGATGGGGAGCCAGGACTTTATTTCATGCTGGGCAGTAATGAGTAGCCCTCATTTCTCACGGGGGGAACTTGTGGGGAGCCCAGACTCTCACTCCCAGCAGGCAGTAATGAGGCACCCTGACTCCCTCCTCACTGGAATGGTATCAGAGGAGGCCTAGTGCAAAGGCAGGGGTTTTACCAACTGCTCAGCAATAACAAGGCCACCTTCCCACAGTGTCAGTGGAGGCCACATGGGGAGCAGTAGAGAGGAACCTCCCTCTCTCCCAACCAGGGTGGTATCAGTAGAGGCATACTGGGGAGTCTGAACTCCAGTTCTGCTCAGTAAAAGGGGCCCACCTCCAACCAGGTATCATAGGAGGCCGAGCGGAGAGCCTGGACTTCCACCTTCACATGTCTGATGCCTTTGGTTTTTCTGGTGCCCCAATCTACTTCGAGGTGATTAAAATTTAATTTTCCTTCCAGATATATGGCACTGTATTTAATTGATGCTAACAGGAGGACTCATCTAAATGATAAAGACTGATAAGTGAATTATAAGATATTTGGATTAAGCAAGCGTAGAACAGAGATCTTCTAATAAAATATTTAAGACAGTCTGCTGTTGCCCAGCTCCTCCATTCTTCAGCATTGCAAGAATGTATTATTGCGTCAACCTTTTGTGTTTTGGGTGACACTCACACGGGGCTGAGGGAACCCCGTGAGAGAGATCACTGATGTATTAATCCAGCGTTGTTAATAGCCATGTAGTCAAGGGAGCAAGGGCAGAGAGTGGTCAAGGAAGGAAGTCAGGGATTAGTGCCTCAGTACTAAATGTCAGCTCCAAAGGGAGAGGCAAGGGCAGAAACACACAAGTCCGTAGGTTGCAAACCAGGAGGATGAGGCACAGATAGAGGAGATCCAGCCAGGATGGACAATAACATGTTTTGTAGCAGAAACTGTGTCATGGCATGAAGGCCATCTGCTGGGTTAGGGATCCGTGCAGTTCCAGACAGAATTCTATTGACTAAAGCTATGTACGAGAGGTTCCCTATCTGGTCGTTTTGGCTCTAAGACTGTTCATGGCTAGTATATATTTTCTTTTTCCTGGGGTGATTATTAGTTTGACTTGACTGTGTTGTAGGTCACTATTTTGCATTGTTTGTACACAGCCTGCTTATCTACAGGGCAACTGATATTTTTATGTAAACACCAAAGGGACTGTTGAGCATATGGTTCTTACACTATGCTACCTATTTCTATTTCAGCCTGGACAGTTTGAGACAGTGCAGCCTTGCTACATGGTGTAAGAAATGGCTGTAGGAAACAACACTCAACGAAGTTATTCCATCATCCCGTGTTTTATATTTGTTGAGGTATGTGTATTTTTTTTTTTACCTTTATGGACCCATTGAAATAATAGTAGCAGTTTTTGGGCTGAGAACTTGGGTTATTTTGTAAAATTATTTAATCTCATGATAATTAAATTTCAATATCACAAATATTGTAAAGAATTAATAAATTATGCAAAATATTTCTTGAATAGGAAGCCATACAAGAAAGTTTATAAACTTCATCTATGGGGTATAAAATAATAGTTTTATTATATTTTTTCTATATTCAGTGATGACTTCAATATATTAACTATGAGTACAGCATTTTAATTATTTTTTAAAAATCAATATCATGTTTCAGGAATTCAATAAACCAGGTGGTTTACAGGTGATTTTTTTTGCCTTGGAGCCCAAATAATGAAAAAGAATCTTAGAGTTTACAATCTCCACTGGGCTTTTTCTTTAATGGTGTATTAAGAGCTTCTGTAATGTGCATTTTTTTTGGTCATGAATGATTTTGTTGAGTTGCTCCAAGTTTGCACCAGAAAAGAGTTTCTCCAGCATTTTTCTGGTTAAATTTCTTGCACGCTTTCCCCGCTGTTCCTCCCTGTCGGTAATGTTCACTATAGACGAGACAAAGACATGGAGATTTTAGGAAATTTGGAATCACGTGATACAAAGAAAAATCAAAAAGCTGCTACAAGTTATCTCAAAATTTTGATTTGCCAGAGATGATATTATTTCTGCCTTATCAAGAGGTAGAGAATCGAATGGGTTTTTTTTTATCCTAAAGATCCAGTTTAAAATAGGACCATGCAGAGAACTGAAAAGCAAATGTCTGAATTTCCTTTCTGGGTAACTGCCTGGGTAGTTTCTACACCTCAAGGATCAGCTGTCGCATGTTCTTTTGTCCTGGGATCTATGTGGCTGAGAGTGACAGGAGCATGGGTGTTGATCCATTTTATTATCCTCGTGATAACGGAGACTTGGGTTAAACTACTGCTTATATTAGCAAAATGTACTTTTGGTATATATGTTGTTTAAACACATCCTATGAATCAATGCAACAAATATTTTTATCTTCTACTTCTTGAAATAACTTTAGCTGTCTATATAGTCTGTTGGATAATATTGAGCATTCTGATTTTTGGCCAAATATGTATGTGTTTGGCCGATGCTTGAGTTTCACCTTATAGGCATCCTTCGGTAGTTAAGATGAAGAAATATTACTTGATGATTTATTTTCTGGTGATATTTGTGAACCAGTTTGTATTGCAGAATCAGGTGGAAATAGGAGATTAGGTTGGGACAGAGGTGTTGATATGTCAAGATACACGTAGACTCAAGCTAAGCTGAATCTCTGAAAGGGTAACAAAGAACTCGTCTCCCAAACACATATTCTTAACACTCTTCCTTTCACTTGCTATGCAAGACCAGGGATAACTCCATTTGGACAATACTATACACTGTGGATATTGTGGGTTCTAGTTACTATTGTTCATATTAAAATTGTAATGAAGGAAGAGGAGTCCTTTCTCCTGCTGCTCATGCAGAAAGGATAGAAGGCTATGGCACTATTTTTCAACGTTAAAACCCTTTCTCTTTGTTATAAGAAAAATAAATTTTTAAAGTAAGCTGGAAGAAATTGAGGAATAAGTCATCTGTCATTATCTTTATCCCCCGGTAGCAATTTTACTTTAAATTTTCTTAAAAATCAAACAGGAACCAAACCTCAAAGTAAGAGTTTTAATTTATAGCTGGAAGCTCTCTCTCTGAGGATTTTCATCCCTCTAATGTGTGGGTGATGAGCTTGACTGCTGGAGAGGCAACAAGCGACATAAATCAGTCTTTCTGTGCCTTAACTTGACACGAACATGAATTATAAGTGAAAAATTCTAGGAAAGGAAAGGATAGTTTATTCTTTTTCTTGCTATATTGTCATCCTTACTTTGCATCAAAGTTTAAGATATATCAGTGGCTTCTCTCAGAAACAGGCAGGGAAAAGGAAGTTAAATGGAATATTGTGGAAGTTGAGAGGGGAGGAGGTGAAGCTCAGCGTGCTCTCGTGGTTCTCTTGAATTTCATTCATCAAACACTTATTGTTTACCAATACTCTTTCAGGCATGATAACAGGGATATCAGAAAACTTGGTCAAAAATAACTTGGTTAAAATGTCAATTTGATCAATGAGTATATTTTCACTGTTATTTTTTAATTATGAAAGAATTCAATCAGAGAAAATAATAGAACAGACATCCCAGCACCCACCATGTAGACCAAATCTTAAAATTTTGCCATGTGTGCTTTAAATATCTTTTTCAAGGAAAATAAAATATTGTAGATATATGGTTCAAATCCTACTGACCCAGAAGTAATTGTATATGTGAAGTTAGAGGCTTCGTCTCCCTGCATGATTCTCATCCATATTTTCATATTTTTCCTACATGCATATAGATTCATAAGTAATATTTAGGAAGATTTTACATAAAGGATATCATATTGAACTTGCCTTTCGCAACTTGCCTTTTCATTCAACATTATGTTTCTGAGATTTATCCAGATTGGCAATGCATTCTTTCAATTTTTCCATTTTATCCTATTGTGTGAATATACGTAGCAAGGGGAAGTTTGGTTGATTTTTCTGTTTTTCTTAATTTTCTTTTACTCTTACAACTTTTTTGCACAAAATATTCTTATTCTGTCTCCGTGTGCGTGTGTACAAGAGCTTCTCTTGGATTGATACCCAGCAGTGGAATTGCTGGGGGATAATTACATTTTCCGATTATTTGTTGCTGCATTATATGAACAATATTGATATTTTTATATCAGTTTCCTTGAAGAAGCTTTGTTAAACTCTATTATTAGTTTTATGAGTGTGTCTGTATATTTCTTAGAGTCTTTTTTCAGACGGTTACATCATCTGCAAGTAGTAGCAGAGCTGTTTCTTCTTTTTCAATTGTTATGACTTTAATTAGTTTTTCTAGTCTTATTGCTTGGGTTAAGACCTCCTGTATAACATTGGATAGAGGCGGGGGTAGAGGACATCCCTGCCTTGTTTGAATTTATCCACATACAGTCGCATTCCACATAACAATGTTTCGGTCAATGATGGACCATATATATGACAGTGGTCCCATAAGATTGGTACCATATAGCCTAGGTGTATAGTAGGCTATGCCATCTAGGTTTGTGTAAGTACACTCTATGATGTTCGCACAACAGCCACATTGTCTAATAATGCATTTCTCGGCACATATCCCTGTTGTTGAGTGATGCATGACTGTGTTTGTCAGTTTCTTTGCTCACCATTGCTCCTTTTATTCCTCTCCTTCCTTTAGGGTTTATTTCCTCATGAAATTTGTCTTTTAGTAGTTCTTTCAGCAAGGGTCTAGTGAATTATAAACATTCTTAATATTTGTCTGAAGTTGTTTTTATGTTACAGTTAGTCTAGAATGGTGATCTAGCTTGACACTAAGTTCTAGATTGAAGGGTTTATTTTCCTCCCTCAGGATTTTCAGTGTTATTCCTTTCCCCTCCCTACCCCACTGGCCTTTATTGTCACTGTAAAAACTCTTCTTTCTTATTACTATTCTTAATAGGTAATCTACTTTTTCTCTCCAGTTGCTTTTAAATTTTTCTCTCTCTCTTTGGTGTCCTTCAGTTTCAGTATCAGGTGTCTAAGCATGCATTTATATTGGCTAGGGCCTGTTGTGCATCTTGAATATAAAAAGTCATGTTTGTACCAATTCTGTAAAACTCTCAGCCATCACCTCTTCAAATACTCTCATTCTCTATTTTCTCTTTTTCTGCAACATCTATTTCATATGTCAGACCTTCTCATTCTTTATATTTGATGTATCTTAACCCATTTTGTTCTTTTTTCATTTCTAGAAGTTCTATGTGCATTTTAAAACATCTGCTGTTTTTATAGTGTTCCTATGCTTGTGGTTTTTCTTTTATGTTCTCTCAGATTATTATATCTTAAATTATTGATATTCTAATCCTCCTGTATGTTGTGTCTGCTGTCTCTAGCTCACGGTGAATTATTTCCTTATTTATTTTTATGATTTGTTTTTATCTCATTTTGAGCAGAGCTTGCTTCTTCTGTAGGATTCATGCGGGCCTTAGGTTTTAAGAGTGCCTCTTTGGAGGGATTTTACACACGTGTTTCTCTTAGGCTTAGGCTTCTATGTTCAGAACCCAAACTTGCACAATCACAAAGTATAATTAGTCAAAGTTCGCCTTCCTTGTAGTCTTCCTATGCCAGCAGGTGGATTTATGTAGAACAACTCATTCTCTGCAGTGAAAAGGAATTCTGGCTTTTACACAGGAGTCTCGGTTCCAACTTGAGTGCTCATGTTACTAAGATTGGCATGTTTCCTTTCTTTACTCCCATCGAGGTCCACTATATCATCAGTTTATTCAATTACCACTCTAATTTTTACTAGCTTTTTTGATTCAGCTCATGTGAATTAAAAGAAAGAAAAAAAGGCTTGCCAGCCAGTGTTTGTAGAAGTTTGCAGTGGAATGTTTTCATACCATCTTTGTTCCATGAATGCATTCATTCACTCAACACATATTTATTCAGTGTCTATTTTTTCCCCTCAAGGCAGTATGTGTGTTGCCTTCTTGTATACTTAACCTACTGACTAGGCTTCTGTAACTTGGATCTCACCAAGTTTGTCATAGAGCCAGAATTGTTGGGCTGTGGTTGAAATTTGTGTGGGGGAGGCAAGGTAGGAATGAAAGGCACGTAAGTGGCCCCAGTGGAGTACTGATGTGCGTTTTCTTGGTGATTTTAACTACCAATGCACAGAATTTTGACTGGGGCATGTTTTATTTGTGGAAGTTGGTGAGAAGAATAGATGCCAACCAGCCTCTAAAATTCAAACGTGCTGACAAAGTAGGAGCCTGCCTGGGACCCACCCAGAAGCTGAAACAGTGGTAGGGAAGCTGTCTGACAAAGCAGCATGCAGCACAAAAGTTCTTACAGTGGTAACAAGTTAGGAGAGCATTGCTCTGGGTAATCCTTGATGTTACAAACCAAAATGAGAGGTTAAGATGTCACTGGAGAGAGAGCAAAGTTTGTAGATTAAGAGACTGCATATAGAAGGTGATGCGCAGAAAGGAGATTAACAGTGGGATGACAGCAGCGTGGATTGAGAAATAAACGTAGTGGACAACACAGGTGGTTCTAGAAGCCAAGCACTTGAATGTTAGATATTTAGAAAGTGTCTCTTTTGTACATCTCCCAGTGTCAGCTCGTCCTTAAATGTACTTTGCCATGCTGGCCAGAGCCTCTTAGATGGAAAGCCCTTGATAAGAGAATAAGGATTTTAAGAGCCAGAATATGAACTTTTCTATCACTAATGAGAGGGAAATCCAGAACCACTAAAATTCCAGGATGGTCCACAACAATATTTCTGACCAACAGCTTTCAGCTCATCACTGATCTGGTTCTATTAGAGCAAGTGAAAAATAGCAAATGCTGAAGTAGACAGAAGCTGGAGAAGTCAGAGGGAGTAGGAAATTAAGAACTTTTAAATGAACGTGAGGATATCTGCTTTCTCACTTCTTCTCCTTGAAGTCAACAGTATTAATTTTTGGTGAGGATAAGGGTACTTACAACAAAGTAGTTAAAAAATAAAAATAATGATCAAAATAATCGAATGTTCTATGTATTTTTCGTCCTTAATCCTTCTTTCTCTCTTTCCTTCCCTCCCTCCCAACCTCCCCCTTACTCTCACAATATATTGATCCCCTCTACCTCTCTCCGTGCTTTTATCCTTTCTCATTTTCTCTCTCTGTCACTTCAGCAACACCTCTCATGCTTGAGGATCTCCAACAGGAGGATTTCCCTGAGGAAGAATACACTCAAATTCATGATTGAAAAATCATTTTTTTCCCTAAAAATAAGAGTGTGAGCTGTCAGAGATCCCCCATGCTCCCTCAATCAATACCAGTGTAATTTCCCAAAATGCTTAGGACTGAGATATCCCTTTTGACAAATCTTCCCAGATACCGGTGGATTCCTCTCCAGACAATTGCATGCTTTCTCTGTAAAATCATGAATAACTCCAATAGTCAAGTGTCTTTCAAATATAGTTGTGCTTACAGCAAAACTGGAAATGGAGCTCAGCTTCCTTGGCAGACAATATTAAGTACCAGGAGTTGGGAGATAATGAATGTAGTTGTGGCTTGATGTGTATAGATGTGACAATTTTATCATTTTGATGGTCTCTTATACTTGCAATTTTTATTGCCTGTTTCTGACAACTCATTTTTCTTAGCTCGAACCTACAGGTGATTGTTAGAAATCCCAGTCTGAAGATAAATTATCTCCTGAAGTTCTGCAAGAACTTGATTCTGAGTGTCTTTCTGGGGTCAGAAATTAAGAAATGCCACATCATCATTTGTGGACAACGAGTGCCATTTCAATGCCGTTCTCATTTTGTGTGCCTCAATTTTTAAAAGAAGAGTGAGTCTTGGCCCTGGTTTCTGCTCTTTGCTTGCAGATGCTGAGATTTAGCAGCTCTGCCCACCTTGTTTTCCTGAGACTTAGATTGCAGCTAGCTCAGATTTTTATATTTAAGTCACACTGAGAGCTTTTTTTTTCCTTTTTAAAAAAACTCTGCTGATTTTTGCCAAGGAGAAAGTGTTAAAACTTATCCTCATAGATGGGGAGTAGAAGGAGAAAATAACTTGATGACAAAAGCACTGGGTTTGAGTGCTGGCTCTGCCATTTACTGCTGGTAAAAGCTTGGGTAACGTCTTTGGATCTCAATTGCTTCATTTGTGAAATGGAAATTAAAACTTTCCTCATGGGCACTTTTGAGAAATAAATGAGGTAATGCACATAGAAGTGTTTGCCAATTAATAAGTAGTTAATAAGTGTTAACATAAAAATAATTAAAAATAACAGGTCCTACCAAATATAAAACAGATAACAAAAACAACAATGTTTTTAAAAATATATATTGCGGTGTTATTGGATAAGATTTCAAACAAAGCGATGAAAAATTTGTGCGTCTTTTAATTTGCAATAACAAATGCAAATTGTACAGTACTTTCTGAAGCATTTTCTTATTTAATCATCATTTTGACTAGTGATTGCAATACTGGAGCAAAAGGACAATGCTAATATTTAGGTATCTATTTTTCATAGCATCAAAACACTGGTCTTTATTTTCGAAATGAGAGGTGGTTGCCATCACCCTTTATCCTTGTCCTCAGTTGCTCTTCCAATTGAGTGAGGGCTCTTTATTCTTCAGCATTGAGTCTCTCTGAGTTGGATGTTTTGGGATCAAGGTCCCAGTTACAATCAATTATCATGAGAGGAAGAGAAGCTAGGACTAAGAAAATGGATCTGGCCCGGGAGGACAAAAAGTCATGAGGGGAGGAAATATGGCTCTGGGGGAAATCAGGTGGTTGCACTCCAAGGGAAGAACTGGGAGTTGGGCCTGGGAACCTCCCAGCCCCTCTTTCTGTAAAGCCCCTAGCACACCCTCCTTCTGTTTTTCTTAACGGCCTACCCTCTTCCCCCACTACCCTTTCAAAGATAGTAAAGACCCAGCCTGATTCTGGGGGAAAATACAAATCCTAGTGAGTAAAGAAAAGATGTGCAACTTCTCTAGTATTCTAAAAATGGTAATGATAATAGCTATAAAATACCCCGGAAAGATTTTGAATAGGGCTGGGATGAGGTCAGAATAAGAGTACCTTTGCTTTTGTCAACTTTTAATGAAATATATAGCTCTCCGTACACATCTCAAGATGTAAGTTATTCCAATTTCAGATTTTTTTAATTCCCAAATAATGCTATTATACCGTTAAATACAACATATTTGACATTTGCATTTGGTATTTTACTATAAAACTGGAGTACTGAAAAGCATCAAGAGGGTCATATTGATCCTATGCTGTTTAAATTTCAAATGAAGAAACTAAGATACAGTAAAGGTAGTTGACTTGTTCAAGGCCACACAGACGATAGGTGTTAAGGTTGGGATTTTACTTTAACATAAATTGAAATCTTTTCTTTCCACTGCATAAATGTAGGCATGGTGATTGGTCTTATAGTGACATTCAAAAAGTGAACTTTCTCTAGTGGAGAACATAGGATGAGGAAGTCCTTTCTGATATGTTCAAAGTCCAAAATTCAAACATATAGAAGTGTTGAAATGTGAATCTCCCTTTCTACAATCTACCATCCTGTAAGAGTTCAAAGAGTCTTATTGTGTTTTAATCCAGGTAAATCTTAACTATCTGGAACCCTTTGAGAAATAGGGCATTTTGTTTAGAGGTTTAGCTTAGCTGATAATAATCAGAAAGCCCATTTGACTTCAATAATTGCTCAATAACTTTCTTTTAAAAATGTGTTTTGAATAAGCTCAAGCATAGTCTATAATAGAAGATAATAGAAAAGTCATTCATGTACTTACAATCTAGCTATATAAAATCTTAAAATTTTGACATTTTAAGTTTGGATTTAAAATAAGTAATAGTAAAACGTAACTGATATACTTGAAGCTCTCATGTACTCTTCCTTATAGGATCCCATTTTCCTCTTCCCCTCAATGAAGGGAACCACTAAGCTGAATTTGGAGCACACAGTCTCCTAAGATTTGAACAGTTTTCTAATATATGTTCATTTTGTGCCTTAGTAAGTTCAAAATGGTGAAAGCAATTAAATTTCTTTTTATAATGTTAAGGTATCTGAACATGGGTTATGCACATATTACTGTAGCTATAGATCTATAGGCAATTGTGCCAAATACATATATTGACCGAGGCTGTATCTGGTAAGTTGACATTTTTCAACAGTCCCAGCTAAAACCGACTCTAATGGTCGTTATGGGATAGGATTTGCCACAATAACAGACAGTGCCTAGAGCTCACTGGCTTAACATCACACAAGCTGATTTCTCATAGGGCAAGTCCTGTGTAGGTTGGTGAGAGGGCTCTGCCCATCACAAGAACTCAGGGACCCATCCTGTTTGGAGGCTCCATCTCAACACGTTTCCATGATCACTTTGGTAAAGAAGAGCAAACATGGAAATTTTAAAGGTTCTTTTAAAGGTTCATCTGTAGTTGACATAGGTCACTTCCATTAACATTGCATTAGCCAAAGCAACAGAAATGTGGTCATGCCCAACTTCGAAGGGGGTGGTGGGGAAGTACATCCTACAAAAGTATCTAAGGGAGAGAGAGACTTTATAGCCTACATGGCTATCACAATGCCCTCATGATTTGTCTCTTCATATTACAAATTGTCTTAAATCATCCAGATAATAAAAGATTTTACTTAGCTGTGTTCTGATTAATAGTGACATTTGCATGTGATGCTGAGTTTTTTCTTTGTTAAATGATTTATGTAGTGAATGGCACTGACAGGAAGAGCTCCCTGTCATTGGAGGGTTCAAGTAGAGACCAGTTTGCCAAGTGGTAGGAGGCTGAAGAGGAGACTCTAGCACTCTAGTCACATGAGTGACTGGATGAAGGGACGCTAACATTCCCCTGTGACCCTAAGTCCTCGTCCTAGTGAGACCATCCAAAGACGACAGTCTTAGCAAGAACCATCTACACCCAGGTGACATTTCCCAGTTTCTACCCTAGAATGCTTTCCTAATTCCACTGCCTGCTTTGTGTAACTTTACAGACGACCTTGTCCCCATGCTGTATGCCATACGGTAACATGCTCCCTATCAGTTTCCCTGAGAATTAACATTATACTACCTTAAACCAAGCGTGTTGAATGGATGCACTAGTACTCTGATCCTCAATAGAATTTTACATTAATCTTCTACGGAGCATGAGCCCAGACAAGTGTACCAAAATAATAGCAGACTCTGGAATGAACCTGTTGTATTTTTAGAGAATTCTGAAAGATAGCGTCTGGTCCTCCTGCAGTCTATTTTGCACAGGCTGTAGGTGATCCATTGTTTGCTTTGTGGTGCATTTTTCTTTCATAAAATTCATCCTTTAATATGAATTAGTCTAAGTTGTCATTGATATGTTTGGCTGGCCAAGCTATTTGTATTTCTCTTGAATCTTAATTCCCAGATTACATGAAGCCTGATTTCTAAGCTAATGCAATGTTATGATCATTTATTCTAAAAAAAAGAACCCAAGTCTTGTATTTTAGTCTAACTCACAGCATATAAAAGTGTAATTTATAAGAATGCACACTTATAAGAGGATGAAGTATAAAATAGCAATCTGTGAGGAGAGCAGCTTGGCACTGTGTACCAAAATCTTCAAGACTTTGTGTTCTTCTTTTGACCCCAAAAATACACTCTTAATCTACCCTACAGAAGTAATCATGGATGTGACAGATTTTGCTGTAAGGTAATTTATCATAAATTGTTAATGATGGAAAAGAAAGGCCCCTAATATTGACCTACAGGGGATTAAAAAATTCTTATCCATTCAAAAAGTAGAGCGCTATGCATCCATAAAAATGGTATTATAGAAAAATATTTAATCCACTGAAAAAATATTCAAATTAGATAGTTAAGGGGATGGGGAGAGAAAAAATGAGTACAAAACAGCATATAATCTGAGTTTCCCTCAGCTTCACCAGACTGAATGTAGATGACAGTGACGTTATTGATAAGAACCAAAATTTCACTGTCTATTGCACACACCTGCTCACAGAGGATTCCAGCGACCCCATGGTCTCCCCGGTTAAGCCCAGGATTGTCACCCGTGCTCATGAAGCAGTCTCTTGGCTTTTGCTACCCAGAGAATTAGAGAATTTTCTTCATCAACTCCAGCCATGTACATCCATTTCCTCAAGCAAAGAAGCCACATAAAGCTGTCTCACCCTGCAGTTGCTGGCGTTGCTTATATTGGAGGTGCTAAGATCGAAGCCACTGGTACTTTCTTTACACAGAGGGTGGGAAGAAGCTCTTTTCCCCAAGTTCGTGTCTCACTTCGTCACCTGAGCATCAGTGGGGTGCTGCTATGTCTTATGTTGCTGTCTACAGCCCTTCTGTTCACACGACTCAGACATGAATCCATGTACTTGTGGAAAGACCGTTACCTAAGCCGGACACACTTGTCTCCTCACCTTTGTTTTTCCTTCCACTTTCTCCAGGCAGATTAATTTACGGAAATTGTTTTTTGTGGAACTTCAGCTTCTAACTTCTCAGATATGCCAGGCATGTTAAGGTCACAGCCGCAGATATTGCAGCCCCCAAGCCAGATAGCCTCTCCATTCAAATTCTGCAACACAGGTGTCAAATGTGATGTCCTTATGGAAATGTGTGTTTGTGCCTATACAACTGTATGCCTACGAAGAAAAGGTATGCACAGAAATCTGCATTAATCTCTGAGTGTTGACGTTAAATGTATGTTTTTTACATGGAACTTGATTACTTTTTCCATCAGAAAAAATTAACTAACTGCTTTTTAAGATTGCACTAAGTTATTGATGTGTATAGTATGAAATACATAATTCTTTATAGAAAGGCAGAAACTGGTTACTTCTCATAATTTGAAAACTCATTGTATTCACAAAACGTCCAAAATCTCACATCATTTCTCAGAGTAGAATTAATTGAAACAATAGTGAGAGTTGCTCTTTCTAACATTGATTATCTTTACAGCACGAACTAATGTGGTCGTCTCCAACACCAAGCCTTAGGGGGATTACTATAAATCTAATTATGCTTCAATTGTCAGTCTTATTTAGGAAAATATATTTCAGTGCTCTGAATTTATTTTCTCTGCTTATAGCTTGATATATTACATTGTTCATTGTATAAAATAAATTTATATTTCTCCAACTATACCCGTGAAGTAAAGAATTCTTGCCCTACTCCTACCGCCATGTACTTACTACCACCAAAAACATCTCTCCCCACAGTTAATGATAAAGGCATAGAATCTTAATGCTAAATGTTGGGGGGGGGGCAGGGGACAGAGTCTTAGGTCACTTAGGCAAATCCTTCTTCTTTCAGATAACAGATTCAGAGAGGTTAAGTAACTTGTCTAAGATCACGCAGCTGATTATTAACTGAGTTGGTAGCCTGTAATCTGTAAGTGTCAACCCTGTCCTATCAATAGCAAATTAAATTAGTTATTCGTAGTCAAATAATTTCAAAAGCAGAACTATAAAAATTATTTCCACATGTTTGCAGCAAGAATGATCACAATAACATACAATACGATATGTCTTAATATACTTAACATAATGCGAGGAGGAGCCTTCAAGAGTAGAAGATCCCAAGGCCTGCAAAGATTCTGCATCAGCTCTGACTCACCTTTCCAAAGGGTTAGGGAAGCATCCCAGAGGAAGTTACATTTAGACGAAAACCTGAAGACTGGTGAGATGCTACTCAAGTGAAGGGGTAGGCTCATGGGAGCAAGGGACAGCTTGGACCTAAGAAGGTACCAAGAATTTGAAAAGCTGAAAGAGTTTTAATAAGGCTGGAGCTTAGAGGATAAGATAGGGAGTAGCGACAGAGGAGACGGCAAGGCAGACGGAGGCCAGATAGTGAAGTGCCTTGTAGGCCATATTAAGCAATTTATTTACCCTAAGGGCTTTGGGAAACCAGAACACTCCTGGATATTTTACATTTATACCTCACCTGGTGATATGAAATGGCAGAGAGAAGTAGTGATGAGAACCCGGAGCCAAGGAGAGGAGACAAGCTTAGATTTTCACTATTTACAATGGATACCATCTCTCCCCAGACTGCGGAATAGCCTTCTTAGAAACACGTGTCATGGCCCTAGGGCCCTCATTGCTCACTCTCCCTAATAAGTAGTAGACAAGAAAAACGTGAAAGGGATGCTGTCTTATCAAAAAACTGAGCATAGCAAATGGCTTTTAGACCTACCACGTCACCCTTTATCATAACCCAGGAAACTTTGAAAAAGACAATCTCAACCGTCGGACTAGCTTTGATGCTTCCCAAAGCTGCACTGGTTTATATGCTGGTTTCCTGAAGCAAAAGCTTGAAGATAATTTTTTCCTAAGATTCCTGGCCAGCATATATAGGTACAATGACATCATCTTATATCCTGATGTCAACTCTTCTGTTTTCCCCATAAGTTCACTCCTGCTTATCACACCATGTGTTAGAAAAGTATGTTCACTCTAGCATAAGGGTATCTGATCATCTTTCTCCTGACCCATGATCAGTTGGATATACTCATATTTAAAGTGATTTTCTAGAATTAGACCTGCAAAATGCTAACCCATCATTATATTATTCTCATTATATTCTTTTTGTAAACAACAGCTTATATTTGAAAAAAATGGGACATAGGAAGGTAAGGTGCATCTGTGGCCAAGTTAGAGATTTTTCTCTCTGAGACACTGCTTAGCCCACATGGGGATGAATTCATGGTCTTTGGCTCCAGCAACACAGTATTTTCACACTGTGGCCTGGGGATCACCTGCTTTGGAATGATTGGGGTGCTCATTAAAGTTAAGATTCCTGAGCCCAACCACTGATCTTTTTTTTTTTTTTTGCTGGGAAAGATTCGCCCCAGGGTCACATCTGTTTCCGATCTTCGTCTTCCCCCCCCAACCCCCCCCCCCCCCCCCCCCCCGCCCCAGAATATAGTGGTATATTCTACTTGTAAGTCCTTCTAGTTGTTCTATGTGAGCCACTGCCACAGCATGGCTACTGACAGACAAGTGGTGTGGTTCTGCTCCTGGGAACTGAACCCAGGCCATGGAAGCAGAGCACATCGAACTTTAACCACTAGGCCATCAGGGCTGGCTCACCAACTGCTGATCTTAATCAGAATGGAGAGTGGGGATAGAGGTATGCATTTTCCAAGTTTTTCAGGTCCTTCTCATGTCCTGTAAAGTTTGAGAACAAAATCAATCAATGGAGTAGCTCGTTGTGGAAATGTACATCAATAGAGACAGTTTAGCAGATGCTGGCAGTGCCCTGCCTATTTCCCTTGACCCATCTGAAAGGCACTTGCAAACAGTCCTGAAAAAAACATACATATTTCTCCGTCCTCTGTCTGAGGCCATTCTCTAGCTGAGGAACATACTAAGCCTAACAAGTTGAGTAGGCCATGATTGCTGGGGAGTCACCCCAGTGAAGGAGAGTGATGGCCGATAAACAGTCTCACTTCCTCACTCCTTAGCAGGACCATTCGGAAGGAAGTTTGCTATAGTCTCTGAGAAGTCCCAGCAAGGCAGAATGCCAGCTGCCTGTAGTGATAACCTACTCATCAATGCACCTTTATTGGCGTGTCTCCCTTCCCCACTCTCTCACGTGCTTCCTAGGATCGCTTCACAAATGAACTCCCTGCCCCCACATCATTGTCTCAAGGTCCATTTTGAGGGGAGCCCGAACTAAAGCAGACGATAACTATGGAATAGAAAAACTTTATTCCAAGTGAATTAGGGCATAAGATTTGAAGAATGGAGCACTAAAAAATTTTTAAAGAGATTTGATGAAGGAAATTTTATTAAATCTGCCTAATGAAAATTGAGTCAATTTAGGCAATTTTATTTTTCACATTGTCTGCTATCATTTCTGTGTGGGTGTTCATCCTTCTTTGAAATCTAATGTGTTCACCATCCTTCCCAAAGTATCCTCATCACTTGATATTAAATCCTGCAGCTATGCCTTGAGAAAAATCTTCAGATTTTCTGGAGATTAATATTAATTTTGTGTGTATTACATGGAATTTAGATAACTTAGGAATTAATTTTCTTTTGATAGTACACAAAAGAATGGCTTAGCCAAAAAATAAAAAGAATCCTTTAAAGACTCCTTTTCCCGGGAACTAGAAGTTATTTGACTGAATAAGAATTTCAGCTCTGTGATACTAAAACATAGTTCCTCTCAGCTGACAATTGTTCAGATTCATCTGTATCATCTCCTAAGACAAATGACTTTGAAGGTGAAATTGGTGTGCTTTCTTTTCCGCCCTAAAGGAAAACAGCATGATATTTTGGGAAAGGTTTGGATTTGAGGGTCCGACAAAATAGCTGTATGACCTTCAGCAAGTTAGTGAGCATCTCTAAGTTTATTTTCTTATCTATTAAAGGGTAATAATAATAATACCTGCTTCACTAGGGTGCTTTGAGGATTAAATAGAGTTTTTAAGGTACCGAGCACACGGCAGGTAGATGCTTACTGCTCGTTCGCTCACAGGACAACCTAGCTGGAACCACACACCATGAAAAAGCCAGCATTTTATCAGCTCAGGAATGCCCTTGGGGTGTCCGATTGTATACTTTTATTCCACTTGCTCTGTTCTGTCATTTTTATTCAGGAACCATCTCGGGCTGAAGGAGAGTTATTTATAGGATTCTGTGTCACCAATGTCTGTGACCTGCAAACAGTTGGCTGACTGTGGCACAGCCGCCAGCTCAAGTGAAAACTCAAATGGCTGACTTGTCAACCTGATGACATACACAAAATTTGTTTAATGTGTTTGCTTTCCACGGAAATTAGTCTATTTTGAATGAAAAGACAGTTTTGACATTCTTCAAACACAGGATGCAAAATAGCCCATTAATCTTGGGCCAACCAGTTTGGGGGGTTTTGTGCCTGCCCTTGACACTAATAAACAAAGCTGGGTTGTATGAAATTTTTTCTTTTGGATTGACCTTCAGGTTTGCATTGTAGAAGCAATGACAAATTCTCTGACACGTATTTCCAAGTGAAATCGGGACCTTAGTTGTTGTTACTACCTAGGCTCTTTGACTCCTTCCTGCTGTAGAGAATTTCATGCTGAGTTCTTAATGGCAACTTCCACTTTTCATTGTGAGAATCTTTCATTAGTGAACATGTTTTTATTGTCTATATTCCTAGTCTCCTCCCAAACTGTCTTCTCTTGTCTTCCCTGTGTGGTTACATACGGAGGAGTCTTCCCATCCCTCCCTGGGCTCAAACTTTTGAGGCCTAGGGTGATATCTTTTTCATCTTCATATCTCTTGGTACCTAGTGTAGAAAAGTGATTTGTACAGAGTGTATGCTTGTCTCAGGTTGGATTCCTCCAGAAACAGTCCCTAAAACAAAGATTTGAGTGCAAGTAGTTTGAAAGTACCTGTGGAGAGCAGGAAATGGAAAGGAATGAAGCTAACACAAGGTGCATTAAAGAGCAGGTTCCCATGGTGTAGAACTGAGGCTCAGGGCATGCTGGAGACTTCTGGGAGGCTGCCTGGAATGTGCCTCAGATTCTCCCCACTGAGGGGCGAGGAAGCTGAAGTACTTATCACATGGTAGTGACATCGTTGTTTGAGGTTGACTCCATGGGGCGCTGGTTCCTGGGCTCTTTGCCCAGTCCTGCATGCAGCCAGTGTACTCCTGCTCCTCAGAAAGCCCTTAGGCTGAGAGTTGCCTTGTAAGAAAACAGAGAGTGCCAAGGGACTATGGCAGGGCACTGGCCTCCTTTGCTGTAATGCTCCATAAACTTGTATTGCGCAGAATTGAACGGAATTTTCCAAGAGCTATAAGAAATGTCAAGTGACCCGAAGGCCTGAAATCACTGATTTTTACTCACCTCCTGCAGATACATGTTTTCAACAGTATCAGCTTTGTCAGGACAGAAGGACTTGGGGACTACGTTTTCTCTAAAAGCAGCAGCAGGCCAGTTTTTCTTCTGACTCCATCACACTGCTGGTATGTCTTCCACACCCAGACAGGTTACAGATGGAACAATAAAAGTACTCTTTACACTTTTTAACCAACCTATATGGGATCTCAGTAGAGACCCTAGGGAAAAAGCTTCATGGTCCTTTGGAAACAGCACGAGGCCAGGAGTTGGAGAATTTAGATTTTCATCTTGCTTCTTTTGTGATCTGTGTGGCCTTGCAAAAACCACTCTCAACCTTCTAGGTCTCATTTTGCTGATCTGTAAAATGTACAGATTGAACACTAAGGTTTCTTCCAGCTCAAGCATGATTATCCTATGAAATAAGGCAGTGGGATTTGTACCTGTGATGTGGATCAAGCAGAGATTGGGAGAAAAAATACAGACTTGCACACATGTGCAAGCACACATTTTTTTTCTGTAACATCTGTATGTATCTATTTATTCCATAGTTATTTTTACTCTAAAAATGGGAAAATTATGGCATTCAGAATATGTCCTTCTCAAATGATTTTTTTTTTTCTCCTGAAAGCAAATGGTTTCTTCTCCCACTTACAAATGAGAACATATTTTCCATGTAGGATCAGAACAGGGAAAAGAGTTTGAGAAAGAGAATTATATGTTTGTTTTGTTGTGACTGATGTGATCAAGTTGTCTATAGAGATGAATGTCAGTTGAGAATTTATGTGAAAATAACCTAAGGTTGCTTCCCCATGTGAAGTAAGTTTCTCCTAATTTCCCATCTGTCTTCATAAACTCAGCAGGATTATACACTAGTAGAAAAAGATTCCCTGTCTCTTAATATTAAAAAAACAACAAGCTTGCAGTTTTTTGCTAATTTAACCTCATGCCCTAATAAAGATAAGGTTTTATCCTCTTTGTTCCAAGGGGTAGACAGTGGTGTGTGAGCGGTGGTAGCAACCGGCTCAAGCCCCTCAGGGATTTGTAGGGCTCATTTGCCCCAATCCCTATCTCTTTGAGGACTTTATATCACACTATAAATAAGGGAAATCTGGTATTTCAGGATAAGAGTGAAAAGCATATTGTGATTAAGATGTCAAAAAGAAGGAAGATTCACATTCTATGCTAGCACTAATCGTCCCTGGCTCTGACCTTCCCATTTGAGTCTTTGAAGGGAGTGCCTAGGTTTGGCTGATGCTCAACTAAGGATGCAAAGTGTTACTAGCTCTGGTTTTGAGTTCCAGACAAGTTTATGGGCAGCTGCTCACCCCGTATATTGAGAAAGCAAAGCCACAGCCAGGCCCTTCTGTTAGCCCTTTGACATTGTATGTACCTGTTCTTCTCCCTGGAGACCAGCCCTACTCCAGATTGGCTCTTCAGGGCCATGGAAGTACAGTCATCATTCAGTATCCACAGGGAATTGGTTCCAGGACCCCCCACGGTGCCAAAATCTGTGGATGCTCAGGTCCCTTAGTTGGTCCTTTGTTTTCCAGGTTCCACATTCGCGGTTCGTAAACACTAGTAGGTGATCCGCGGTTGGGGAACAGATACGGAGGGCCAACTGTATTGAATGGGTTTCTAAGCTTCTTTAGCTTCTCTGGAGGGGTTGATATTTTCTTATTGGGCTAATAGGAATGTCTGAGATCCCAACAGACTTTTGAATCAAATTCAACTTTGGAACTTTTTAATAACTGGATACACCTGGGTATCTGTGATCGCCCCAGTTCAGTCTAGTCCTGCACAAATCATAAAGTGGGTAATGTGGGTAAACTGGTAATGTTCACTTTCACCAGGGTCTCTGAAAGAAGTTTAGATTCTACCTTTGGAGAGAAGGTTTGTGTGTGTATGTGTTACAGGTGGGAAGAAGTGTGCTCATTCTAGTTTTTTGTGGATTTTATTTTAATAATTACAATGCTAGTTTTGTAGCCTTTAAGGTACTCACATTTCCCATAGTTTTGTTACCTACACAGTGTGGTTATTATATATTTAAATCCCCATTGGAAGAAAGAATGGAGTCATTAATGCTTGCAAAATCCTATGTATCTGCAAGGAGCCTTCGTATGTTCAATTCATTTTTTTTCTTTTTGAAAATTATCTTTCCCTATTCTCAAGGTCTTAGCAGTGGTTCTAAAACTTCACTATGTATGAGAATCACTAGAAGAGTTAGAAACGAAGATTCCTGGCTCCTCAGAGATTAGGTTCAGAGAAGACGGTTGATTAGGAATCTACATTTTAAACAATTACCCCACATGATGCTATATGCAGTTGGCAGGTGGATCTTATTTTAAGAAAAACTATTTTAGAGAAGCTCGTATCATAAGTGTTTTTGAAAAATCTCTTTTCCAAGAAGAGATCTTGTCAATGCCAGAAATTGGGTGTTTCTAAACAGAAGTCAGTCATGAATAAGTAAGGCTTTGCCATCTGCAGGAAAGTAGCCGGTAGGTATGAGATGTGCACCTGGAAGTCATTGTTATTTGGGACAAATACACATTTAAGCATTTTGTTTTATATTTTCACCTAATTTTTAATGTTTATTAAGTTCACATTGACAATGCCCTTTGGATATGACAAACATAGCCACCTAAAAGGTCTATCGTATCATGGCCTTAGACCTTAAAAATGTTTATCAGATATTTATCAGCATTTATTCAATATGTATTTATTGACATTTTTCTTTGTGCTGGGCCCTATGCCAGCACTAAAGTGATGTCACATTTGAACTCTCCCATAAATTCTATGTGAGTGTCCTATACTTCCGGGCTTGTGTAAAATACATGGGCTCAGACAAAAATAAGTTTTGCTTAAGCAAAGAGTTGCTGCTTCCTCAGTTGAGGAATCATAATCTTTCCTGTAATTGTAAGACATAGAGATGCTCTATGTCATCTTATAGAGAATCTCAACTGATTGTTGGCAGAGGGTAGGATAGTCCTGGGGGCCAGGGGGAGTGTGCCCACAAATTACAGCAACATGTTTCCTCAGGGATTCTGGCAAGTGTGAGAAGTCAAGTCACAGTGACCAAAGGATTTATAGGAGCTAGACTATTTCTCAAAAGTGATGAGGCCGAAAAAGGTTTAAGAACTACTGACTTAGAGTGATTACCTGGAGGCCTTTTTAACTTAGGACTTGTCCGTATAACAAAAGACGCTCTGTGAATGTCTGAATCCATGCCCTGGGAAGGAAGATAGCAGATCAGACTTGGCCACACACACAACAAACACATGCAATATCAAGGCCCACACCCTTAGCCTTCTGATTAACTTTCTGGAAGTTCACTTTGAGTACAGTCCTTCCAAGGAGGTGTATCTGAGGATGTTTAGTAAGACACCTGCTGCTTTGACACATTAGCCTGTGACTCCATTTACTCCATTCTACAGGCTAAGCTTTGTCCTCTAGTCTGCACTCTCAGCTCTCTGCTCAGGTACCGTTTTTGTTCCATACTTTTGTGTTGCAAGCAGATTGTCCAAGGTTCTCTTGCTTACAGCAAAGAGGTGGAAGTGGGGATGGAGAAAGGGTAGGTTTAAATTTGGATCCTTTGCCAGCATATTATCTTCTTCAAAGGAGTTGGAAATGAGCATTGATTCAGCTGCCAGCTATGACATTTAGATTTTCCTACTAAACTGTCACATGTCTGATTGTTTGTGGGCTAGTTATATTTTCCCTGCAACTACCACCAATGCCTGTAATTGATCTCTCCTTCAAGAGCTCAGAGCTGCTATAGGAGCCCACCAGGCAGAAGAGGGTCCTGGCATCACTAGGTGGACAGAACCTTGGGGTTTGACATCTCCTGTAAGAGCATAAAGTGGGCCATCAGAGCAGCCCCTCTATGGCCTTCCTAGGACTTAGAGTGAACATAGCCCTTCCCCATTGGAATCCCTCCCAAAGGGGACATCACCTACCCTCTTCTATCCCAGGCCAGGAGTATGGACACACAGCAAATACATGTGTGCTAAGTTTTCCTCTGTGATTATTTGCGTTATCTTGATTATTTGCCAGATTACACTTTTTACAATCTGTAATTATCTGTTTGATTCTCTATTGTTGTCTACTCAAGACTGTATGCTCCATGTATAAAAAATGTAAGATAATAAATATTGGTTCAGTGTATGAGTAAGTAAACCATCAAGAAAAACCTGGATATACAACCCCCTTCCCTTCCTCTCACTTTTCCTCTTACGAGAAATGAAGAAGGCAGTGCTAGAGAAGGAATTAGAAGCATTAGACCATTCTGACCTGCAGAATTATTACAAGGGCTGCGCTCTATCCTGTAATTGTACCCAAATTGGGAGAATTAAGCAGAGTTGTCTTCACATCCTCTAATTCTTTGATTCAGTTTTTTTCAATGCTGTGGTTTTCTCTAGCTGTGGTTTGACAGTCTTCATACTCTGAGCAACTGGGCAGAATGCTCCCTTTCTTGGGGCCCACGTGCATTTTCAGAATACTGTACCAGGGGCCTGAGATGGAATGGTAAGGGCTGAAGAGAAACTAAGTGTAAGCATGGGGAATAGAACCCAAGCTTCCACCTCTTAAGTTAGATCCAGGCTATGTGACAGCAGGCCACCCCCACTCTCCACCAATGGCAATGTCATCACTAAAGATCAGCATGTGAAGTGATCAAAGAATTCCTGATGGAACCATGATCCACCTGGCTTATCCTTCAGGAATTAGGGGAGGAAGAATTCTGAGCCTGTGATAGAGTTTGAAAACAGAAAGAGTGCTCTTCACAGGAGGAGCAGAATACAGCTCCAGAAGGAGGTGGTGCAATAACCAGGAAAACAGGACCCAAGAAGGACTTCCTGGAGTCTAAGGAGAGGTCCTAAATGAAGGCTAGTGGCCCCGTCCTACCTACAAACATGTTTTGTTTGGGTTACACACTTTTAACAGGAAACTTTACTTGCAAATCCACGTTCTGACACTCCTTGAAAGATTGGCAGATCTGGTAACACTGGGATCACATTCCACAAGGCAGCAATCTCGTGAAGCTGGGAAACAGCTTCCCCTTTAAACAGAGCATAGAATTCTTGGTTAACCGAGTTATGTTGCTACCTGTTACCTTAAGTTCTCCCAATTTTACTCATGTTGGTCCCTGTAGGCTGTGAGATTTCAGCTTTGGTCTGTGGAACAGATTTAGGATTTTTAAAGGGACAGTATGCACGGGATATTTCATTGGCAGGATGGAAGTGAGTGGGCAGTCACTGTTTGCCTGACTCCACTGGAGAGAACCAAGTGCTCTGAGAAGGTGTAGTTGTAGCTCGTGCATCCTTAGGGAAGAGACATATGGAGAATGTCTCTGGAACCTGAGCATCTGTCAGTGGTTGAGAATTTCTTAGTGGTGGTGCTGGTGGGTTTTCCACCCCCTTGTGATAGTTTCCTTTGTCAGCATGCATTTTAGCTCTGAATTTTCATCAATTTGTGCTGCTCTCTCTGTAAACACTAGTACTTCTTTTGGACATTACAGCTCTTCTGTAATCTCTATACCTCAACTTTCATTTGTTCCAAATGGCTAAGTATCTCTCTACTGGAAAATTTGCTTAGTCTCTGTAAATGTGTGTCTGTTATTAGTTCACATTAGTTTTGCCAAATCACTGAATATAATATCCTCAGGGTAGAATAAATTAATACATTTGTAAAGGTAATTCCATTAAGTACTTGTTCCACAGCAGTCAGAGAAAAGATATAGAAAATTTCTAATGAATTCTTTGGAGCGGTTTTCTAAAAGATCCACACAAATTCTAATTCGTTGTGAACTGTCATTTGGTACCATTCACATTTCCAATGATAGACCTCTCTGTCCACCACCACTCCCTTTAGCTGTTCCCCCTTTGGCTGGGCTAAGAAGAGAAACATCCAACTCGGGCAGACCATTTAGTCTCTCTCTGCCTTAGTTTCCTCGTTCACTCACTAACAATCATTTATTGAACACAACTGTGAGAGCCTTGGGCGAGGAGAGAGGCCTGCCCTCAGAGAGCCCAGGAAATAATAAAGTAAAGAATTTCATCTGTGGTTCCCAAGGGCGGTCTCAAACCTGTGGCATTGGTATCACGTTGGAACTTGTTAGAAATGCAAATTCACAGCTCCCACTGCAGATATAATGAATCAGAAAGCCTAGGGATGAATCCCGTCCTCAGTGTTGTAACAAGCCCTCCAGGTGAGTCTGAGACACAGAAAGTTTGACAGTCCGAGTTTCTTCACAAGGCTTTCTCTGAAATGAATCAAATAAGCTAAGGTATGAGGTCCATGGTAGTCAAAGAGGCAGACTTTTTTCATCTGGGAGTTTTTCCTGTCCAGTGGAGATGTGTGCTGCGTGGGTATTTCAGCGTAGATATGTTATAGACAGGACCGACCTTTAAGGCAACTGGGGAGTGAATGAAACATCTGCTCCTTGTCGGTCTCTGTTTAGGGTCCTTTCTCAGATTTCTTGGGCACATTCAGTCCCCCAGCACATCTACAGGCCGATAATCTGTGCTTCTTCCCTTTACACAATCTCCTTTCCATTTTCTACTGATTAGGAAGATAGGATCAACCAACTCATGATGAAGGATTTATGTTTGGTCCAAACTGTGAAGATGTATAGGGTAAAATTGACAACATACTGTGAGCAGTTGAGAGTGTAATTTTCTTGCTAGCCAGTATTTGATTTCCACGTCTAATCAATGTAAAGGAATCTGACCATTCCAGATTTGTCCATTTTTTAGCTACTGAGATAGTCTAAGAAATTTCTACAAATGTGGATTATTTTATCAGTGAGAAGTTTTAAAAATAGCACATCAACTATCTTCTGGATCACAGCCTTGCCCATTGAATCATTTGCTCTGTCTTCAAGATTAACACCGATTCCTGCAGACAGTTTGATCAGGCAGTGATAACCCAGGTGTGAGCCCAGGAATAGTGGAGCCTTAGATGTGAAGAATGTGTGGTACTTCCTGCAAGTATATGGATTAGTTTCATAACCACTTAAGTTTCCTTCAGATGTTGAATTATTTTTGGAGTGATGAAACCAAATGTCATGTATTTTGCTGTCCTGTAATTACTTTTTGCTGTCCTGACAATTTAAGTTATGATCGTCAACCCCACTTTGCTAACACCGCAAACAATGGTTAGTGCTGCAATCAAATAGATAGTGGCATTCTGACGTAGGCAAACGTACTGCTGACTTTAGGGTACTGAGATATGAATTGCATGCACCTCGCAGAAGTTATTGTGACCCATGCTACTTCTTTAGGGCACCGAGGGGGTCATCTGGGAGAAGATAAGGACATTGTAGATAATGACTCAGGCTGCTCAGGGGCCCCTCAATCCTTAATCCAGGGGCACAGGAGATCCCTGGGCTCTGTGGGGTTTGTGTGGGAAGTAGCTACTGGTTAGGAGCAGACAGGAAAGACTAGTCTCTGCAGCCCATTCCCACCCCACTCTCTGGGGCCCTCTGCAGGGTCTGCTTGACTCTTACTCTTTCTTCCTCTCGTTCTTTATAATGGATTTGATTATAAGAGAATTCATAGTCTCCCATGAGTTTTTTCCCAAATTTGACCTTGTGTCATATGAATATAATGAAATTTACACATTTCTGTTGATCAGTTTTGTTTGGTCATCTCGTTGATCATTTTTAATCTTAATTAAATTTAATTTTATATTCATGCTATAATTTTAATTGTGGTTTTATGAGCCCCTGGTTCATTTCAGAATTCGGATGTTGCTGCTGAAAGTAATAATTGAAAAGATAGGACTGGAGATTTCACAAGGGGTCACCCACCCAGTCAGAAATGAACTTCGTTAAGATGGTGAGAAAGAGAAAAGAAGCCCTGGTTCCCAGGAGCTGGCCTAGTGCTGTCAGCTAAGGTGTTCTCCTGTTGAACATAGGCAATCTCACAGGACATCAACATCAGACAAGGCCATTCTCTGACTGTGATGGATCAAGACAAAAACAAGACCACTCTGAATTCGCATCTGAACACAGGCAAAACATGAGCATCGTCCAAGCCACAAAATACCAAACAGCCCCCTCTCTCAGCTAATAGGAGTGACTGCTATTTCTTTACCAATTGTAGCTTCAGTCTCACTAGTCTGCCTGCCCTTAGATGAGATTTATTGAGAAAATCATAAAATTCTCCCTGCTTTCTGAAAGTACCCAATCTAGAGAGAAGCCTGCTTCCTTGGACCCTCCTCAAATCACTCAGTCAAAGCCCCACTCCCGTAAGTTCTTGCTAACCCTGTCTTCCTGAGACACCTGGCGGTTACCCATGGTGTGTTTTCTCGCTTGCTGCAACGGGTGACAAATCAAACTTGTTCACCTACAGATGTGTTCTGTGGTCTGTGGCTAGAGATTATTCTATAAGTGGGTTGATTATTTGGTTATGTCCATTCTGGACAACAAGTCTGAACTGTGCTAGTTATGTCTACCTCCTTAACTCTGGGCATGGCTTGCTGATGCAGCGGCTCTGTGCCTCTCGGACTTCAATTCTTCTGGGAGATTTGTTCTTAATGTGTTCATATGCTGAAAAGATTTTAGTCCTTTGGACAGAGAGGATCACCTTAGAATCCAAACTGAAAATGTGTATTAGTCAGGTTTTCTAGAGAAACAGAACCAAGAGGGTGAGTCGATGGAGGATGGATGGACGATGGACAGACAGACAGACAGATGAAGTAGATGTTATTATAGTAAATATCTAATATTTACTGCATGTCAGGAACTGTGCTAAGTGCTTTTCCTAAATTAGCTTGTTTTAATCCTTGCAACAAGCCAGTGAGGTAGGTATTATTACCCCCATTTTACACATGAAGAAATGGAAACACAGGGAGGTAAATTAACTGGCCAAGATTACACAGGTAGGGTTCTAATTCAAGTTGTCTAACTCCACATCCTTTGCTCTTACCTTTTACTTTCTACGGCCTTTGAGATACCTCTTCTGTTCCCTAGAATCTAAATGGTAGTAATTCAGAATGCCAACTTTACCCAAAGCAACATGTGCAATTCTAGGAGAACATAATAATAGTTATTAAAGTGTTGGTGTATTTTATTTTAGGATAAACGTAATTACCAACTTCATTCTTCTCAGTTACAATAGTTTATGAGTCCAATGGTCAAACTTTTGGAGAGCCATATACTATTATCACTATATAACTACAGATTTCAGAAGGTGTAAGCAAATCTTGTCAAAAATACATTCCTCTGAGTATCAAGGATCACTGTAAAGTATAAATATATAGGAAAGTGTTCTTTGAATATGATAGACATACCTGTAGCAGAAGGAAGGAGAGAGATGTGTAACATGAGGACAGACTACAAGTGTAATATGATGTTGTCAGTTGTAACACGTTTCCTGGGTAATTCCCTCCTCAATGATAATGGCTTGTTGGCTATTTATACCTGGAGGGAGCTATTCGATTTGTCCTAGGGTGTTTTACTCTTCTTTTATCCAGTCATTATTCTCAATCTTCTGAGTTCTCTGTCCGTCTTAGCCACAGTGGGTTTTATTACTCATAGTCTACTTGATCGCTCCTTTAACATCAACGTGCCATTTCTTTTACAGTTTGTCAGAATTTTTTAATGGTTTAGCCAGTTTTACACCTCTTCAAACCTTTAAGCCTCTTATTAATGGTAATAAATCAAGAGCTTCTTTGAATGCCCAAAAATACATAAAATGTTTAAAGTAAGCACTCAGAAAAAGATACGATCCATACAAATACTTTTTTTTTTTGCGAGGAAGATTGGCCCTGAGCTGACATCTGTTGCCAGTCTTCCTCTATTTTGTATATGAGATGCCCCCACAGCATGACCTGATGAGCTGTGTGTAGTCTGCGCCCAAGATCCAAACCTGTGAACCCTGGGCTGCCGAAGCAGAACACACAAACTTAACCACTATGCTACTGGGCAACCTGCCATACAGATACTTTTAATAAGCACGATGTTAAATTCAAATAAGACTTGTTTAACATTATATATACATTGTAGAAATTTTAAGGTTAATATTAAAATAGTAAGTGTACAGAAATATAAAATTTATAAACAGATATTACCTTCCTGTCGCTTATCAATGTCAACTTTACAAATTAAAAGTCATGGTTGATATGTGATTATGGTATGCTTTCCTGTCTATTATGTGAAGCAATCAAGGGGAAACCTATGACCTCCTGAACCTTGGGGAAATATTTCTTAGAATTTTGTATATAGAATATTCTTTATCAATTTCTACCTTGTATCATTTGGGTTGCAATTCATTTTCACAATCCTTCCATCGCTCCTTATTGCCAATCAGATTCTAAGTCTAATACTTTGTACCTAAGAAGGGAAACACACTGAAAAAGTTTGATCATAAGCACCTCAAATGCAGATGTACCATAGTTTTAATAGTATTCACAGAAGGCTAAATGCAGACCAAAAAAAAGTGTGTGATCATTTGATTAAATAATTTATTTTGTCAGTATTGTATCTCTTACTCCAAACTTCTATGACTCCATATATTTATAGAGAGAGCCAGAAATGTGAGTCCGTTTGGAGAGAAGTGTTTGTGTACAGTTTTGATCTGTGAAGAGAATGTGCAGCTCAGTCACTCTTGACTGCCCTGTGAAGCCTCCAGGAAAATCTGTAAAGAGGTGGATGAGGTGACAAAACAGATCTTGGTAAAGAGGGGTTTAGGGATTGCTATCACTGAAGGACTAAAGATTAGGTCAGAAGTATTTTTGTTCAAGTACATTCAAGAATCAGTCATGTTATTCTGCAGGGATGCCAGGGGAAATTACAATTTGACCTGCTACAGAGATACCTTTTACCCTTGATGGCTCCTGAATAACTCCTTGTACTTCAAGGAGCTTAAGCACATCATTGCATTGCCAACATATCCTAACCTAGCTAGCACATCCAGCTCTTTGCCATGACACATTAATTTTTTACAGGTCTATTATATGTATATGTGCATATGTGTGTGTGATATATACGTACACATACACACATGTACTTACTGTGTGATAATATCAAAAGACCGGTAGTAACTACTTTAAAACAAAGATCTGTAGCTTACATTTTTCACAAAAAGGGTTATTTCAAGTTGTTTGTTATTTTTAACTTAAAAGGATAAATGATCAATATTAAAAGTCAAGAAGATTTCACTTAATTGAGAAATATTTTACATTTTTAAATCTATCAACATTATTTATTAAAATTAGCTTGGAAGTCCAAGCTTATGCTGTAAGAACTCAACAAAAATAAGATAAACATTGGAAAGAATCTACAAACTGTGTTACTTTATGACTTGAAAAGAGAAAGACACCAGCCAAACTCTACTCAAATTATGAGTTTTAGTAATGTTGTTTGACATAAAAAGTGGTATCCAGAAATAGCCATTTAATGATAAAGAGATCCCATTTTAGAGCAAGAAACTTGTAAAATATTTAGGAATAAACATAGCAGATGTTTATGACAAAGTAAGAAAACTAGAAAATTTGACTGGAAATTTTCCTTGGCTAAAGACTTGCTACTTACAAACTAGAGCTATAATAGAAGGTTGACTGGGAATATAAGTTAATTTGTAACACCAATTCAATTCTAGTCAAAATCTGAAAAGAATTTTCTTTTTTCTTGACAGAGGCTATTCTAAAATTCATTTGTAAACATAAACATTCAGGGAGACCAATTGACATTTTGTTGTTTTTTTTAAAATTGAGATTCATAATAGCTTCCATCATTATGAAATTTCAGTTGTACATTATTTCTTGTCTGTCACCACATAAGTGCTCCCCTTCACCCCCTGTGCCCACCCTCCACCCCTCTTCCCCTGGTAACCACTGAGCTATTTTCTTTGTCCATGTGTTTGTTTATCTTCCACATAAGAGTGAAATCATCTGGTGTTTGTCTTTCTCAGTCTGGCTTATTTCACTTAGCATAATACCCTCCATGTCCATCCATGTTGTTGCAAATGGGATAATTTTGTCTTTTTTTATGGCTGAGTAGTTCCGTTGTGTATATATACCACATCTTCTTTATCTAATCATCGCTCACTGGACACTTGGATTGTTTCCATGTCTTGGCTGTTGTGAATAGTGCTGCAGTGAACATAGGGGTGCATATGTTACTTTGGATTGTTGATTTCAAGTTTTTTGGGTAGATACCCAGTAGTGGGATAGCTGGGTCATATGGTATTTCTATTCTTAGTTTTGTTTTTTTGTTTGTTTTTAAAGATTGGCACCTGAGCTAACAACTGTTGCCAATCTTTTTTTCTTTTCTGCTTTTTCTCCCCAAATCCCCCCAGTACATAGTTGTATATTTCAGTTGTGGGTTCTTCTAGTTGTGGCATGTGGGACGCCGCCTCAGTGTGGCCTGATGAGTGATGCCATGTCCACACCCAGGATCTGAACTGGCGAAACCCTGGGCCGCCGAAGCAGAGCGTGTGAACTTAACCACTCGGCCACAGGGCCGGCCCCTATTCTTAGTGATTTTGAGGAATCTTCATACTGTTTTCCATAGCGGCTGCACCAGTTTGCATTCCCACTAGCAGTGTGTGAGTGTTCCCTTTTCTCCACATCCTTTCCAACGGTTGTTGTTTTTGGTCCTGGTAATCACAGCCATTCTGACTGGTGTAAGGTGGTATCTCATTGTAAGTTTTGATTTGCATTTCCCTAATGATTAGTGATGTTGAGCATCTTTTCATGTGCCTATTGGCTATCTGTATGTCTTCCTTTGAAAAATGTCTGTTCATATACCCTGCCCACTTTTTGATGGAGTTTTTTTTTTTAATTGTTGTTGAGTTATGTGAGTTCTTTGTATACTTTGGATATCAACCCCTTGTCTGATAAATGATTTGCAAATATTTTCTCCCAGTTGGTGGGTTGTCTTTACATTTTGTTGATGGTTTCCTTTGCTTTGTAGAAGCTTTTTAGTCTGCTGTAGTCCCATTTGTTAACTTTTTCTTTTTTTTTAAAAGATTTTATTTTTCCTTTTTCTCTCCAAAGCCCCCCAGTACACAGTTGCACACTCCTCGTTGTGGGTCCCTCCAGTTGTGGCATGTGGGACACCACCCCAGCGTGGTTCGATGAGTAGTGCCGTGTCCACACCCAGGACTCAAACCAACGAAACACTGGGCCACCCACAGCAGTGCGTGTGAACCCAACCACTCGGCCACGGGGCCAGCCCCTGTTAACTTTTTCTTTTGTTTCCCTTACCCAAGTAGACATGGTATTCGAAAAGATATGGCTAAGACCAATGTCAAAGAGTGTGCCTATATTTTCTTCTAGGATTTTTATGGTTTCAGTTTTTACATTCAAATCTTTAATCCATTTGGAGTTAATTTTTGCATATGGTGAAAGATAATGGTCTATGTTCATTCTTTTGCATGTGGCTGTCCAGTTTTCCCAACACCATTTATTGAAAAGACGTTCCTTTCTCCATTGTACATTCTTGGCTCCTTTGACAAAGATTAGCTGTCCGTAGATGTGTGGTTTTATTTCTGGGCTTTCAATTCTGATCCACTGTCCTCTCTGTCTGTTTTTGTGCCAGTACCATGCTGTTTTGATTACTATAGCTTTGTAGTATGTTTTGAAGTCAGGAATTGTGATGCCTCCAGCTTTGTTCTTTTTTCTCAGGATTTCTTTGGCTATTCGGGGTCTTTTGTTGTTCTATATAAATTTTTGGATTCTTTGTTCTATTTCTGTGAAGAATGTCCTTGGGATTCTGATTGGGATGGCACTGAATCTGTAGACTGCTTTAGATAGTATGGACATTTTGACTATGATGATTATTCTGAGCCATAAACATGAAATATCTTTCCATTTCTTTATCTCTTCTTCAATTTCTTTAAATAGTGACTTATAGTTTTCAGTGCACAGGTCTTTCACCTCTTTCATTAAGTTTATTCCTAGGTATTTTATTCTTTTTGTTGCAATTTTAAATGAGAGTGTATTCTTGATTTCTTTTTCTGCTAGTTCATTGTTAGTGTATAGGAATGCAACTGTTTTTTTTTAAATTGATTTTGTACCCTGCAACTTTGCTGTAGTTGTTGATTATTTCTAGTAGTTTTCTGTGGGTTCTTTAGGCTTTTCTATATATAAAATCATATCAACTGCAAATAGGGAAAGTTTCACTTGACCAATTGGTATTTTGAAAAGAAGGAGAAATGGGGGAGGTAGCTGGTCTTAAATTACATTTAATGCACTTAGACAGATTATAAAACATCAGTAAAGAAAATACATAGCTAAAGTAGGGTTCCTCAACCCCAGTAGTATTGACATTTTGATCCGGGTAATTCTTTGTTGTGGGGCTCTCCTGTGATTGTAAGATGGTTAGCAGCATCCCTGGCCTCTACCCACTAGATGCCAGTAGCACCTTCTCCTCCAGTTGTGATAGCCAGAAATATCTGTAGACACTGGCTCATGTCCCCTGAGGGGCAAAATCACCCCTGGTTGAGAGCCACTTGAGCTAAAAGACAAAAAATAGAATCAGAAATTAATGAAACATGTTGAAAAAGCTCAAAAATTGCCCAATTATATATACGAAGCTCATTTATGATAAAGTAGGCATCATGAGGAAATGAATAAGGAAAATGTTTATAATTGGATTGGTGACTCAATTTTTAAATAGATTAGCTATAACCAGATTTCATTCTACTCATTAAAATTAATGTTATGATTTATCAATAACTACTTTAAATGTCAATGGACTAAATGCTCCAATCAAATGCCATACAGTGGCCAACTGGATAAAAAAACAAACCCATATATATGCTGCATATAAGAGACACACTTCAGAGCTAAAGACACTCACAAACTGAAAGTGAAAGGATGGAAAAATATATTCCCTGCAAATGGAAAAGAAAAGAAAGTGGAGGTATTAATACTTATATTAGACAAAATAGGCTTTAAAACAAAAACTGTAACAAGAGAGAAAGATGGGCACTATGTAATGATAAAGGGAACAATCCAACAAGAAAATATAACACTTGTAAATATCTATGCACCCAACATAGGAGCACCTAAATATATAAAGCAACTATTAACAGACATAAAAGGAGAAATAGACAGTAACACAATAATAGTAGGGGACTTTAACACTCCACTTACATCAATGAATAGATCATGCAAACAGAAGATCAATAAGGAAACACTGGCCTTAAAGGACACATTAGATCAGATGGACTTAGTAGGTAAAGATAGAACATTCCATCCAAAAACCACAGAATACACATTCTTTTCAAATGCACGTGGAACATTCTCCAGGATTGATCACATATTAGGCCACAAAACAAGTCTCAGTAAATTTAAGAAGATCGAAATAATACCATGCATCTTTTCTGACCACAAAGGTGTGAATCTAGAAATTAACTACAGGAAGAAAACCAGAAAAGCCACAGAAATGTGGAGATTAAACAAAATGCTACTGAACAGCGACTGGGTCAATGAAGAAATCAAAGGAGAAATCAAAGAATTCCTGCAGACAAACAAAAATGAAAATACGACATGCCAAAATCTGTGGGATATGGCAAAAGAGGTTCTAAGAGGGAAGTTTATAGCAATTCAGGCCTACCTCAACAAAGAAGAAAAATCCCAAATACACAGTCTAAAGAGTGCATATAAAGGTACTGGAAAACAAAGAACAAGCAAAGCTGCAAATCAGCAGAAGGAAGGAAATAATAAAAATCAGAGCAGAAATAAACGAAATAGAGACTAAAAAAACAATAGAGAAAATCAATGATACCAAGAGCTGGTTCTTTGAAAAGATAAACAAAATCGACAAACCCTTTGCTAGACTCACCATGAAAAAAAGAGAGAAGGCTCAAATAAATAAAATCAGAAATGAAAGAGGAGAGATTACAATTGACACCTCAGAAATACAAAAGATAATAAGAGAATACTATGAAAAGCTGTATGCCAACAAATTGGATAATCTAGAGGAAATGGATAAATTCTTAGAAACATACGACCTTCCAAAAATGGACCAAGAAGAAGTAGAGAATTTGAATAGACCAATCACCAGTAAGGAGATTGAAACAGCAATCAAAAACCTCCCAAAAATAAAAGTCCAGGACAGGATGGCTTCCCTGGTGAATTCTACCAAACATTCAAAGACTTAATACCTGTCTTTCTCAAACTCTTCCAAAACATTGAAGAGGAGGGGAGGCTTCCTAACTCATTCTACGAAGCCAACATTATCCTAATATCAAAACCAGACAAGGACAACACAAAAAAAGAAAATTACAGGCCAATATCACTGAAGAACATCAATGCAAAAATCCTCAACAAAATTCTAGAAAATTGAATACAACAATGCATTAAAAAGATCATACATCATGATCAAGTGGGTTTCAATCCGGGGATGAAGGGATGGTTCAACCTCCACAAATCTATCAACATGATACACCACATTAACAAAATGAAGAATAAAAACCACATGATCATCTCAATAGGTGCAGAGGAAGCATTTGACAAGACACAGCATCCATTTATGATAAAAAAAAAACTCTCAATAAAATGGGTATAGAAGGAAAATACCTCAACATAATAAAGGCCATATATGCCAAACCCACAGCAAATATCATTCTCAATGGAGAAAAACTGAAAGCTATCCCTCTAAGAACAGGAACCAGACAAGGATGTCCACTGTCACCACTCTTATTTAAAATAGTATTGGAAGTCCTAGCCAGAGCAATCAGGCAAGATGAAGAAATAAAAGGGATCCATATTGGGAAAGAAAAAGTGAAACTGTCACTCTTTGCAGATGACATGATTTTATATCTAGAAAACCCTAAAGAATCCACTAAAAAACTTTTAGAAACAATAAAGGAATACAGTCAAGTTGTGGGGATACAAAATCAACATACAAAAATTGGTTGTGTCTCTATACACTAACAACGAAGTAGCAGAAAGAGAAATTAACAATACAATCCCATTTACAATTGCAACAAAAAGAATAAAATACCTAGGAATAAACTTAACCAAAGAAGTGAAGGATCTGTACACTGAAAACTATAAAACATTGTTGAAAGAAATCGAAGAAGACACAAAGAAATGGAAAGATATTCCGTGCTCTTGGATTGGAAGAATTAACATCGTTTAAAATGTCCATACTTCCTAAAGCAATCTATAGATTCAACACAATCCCTCTCAAAGTTCCAATAACATTTTTCACAGAAATAGAACAAAGAATCCTAAAATTTATGTGGAACAACAAAAGACCCCGAATAGCCAAAGGATTCCTGAGAAAGAAGAACAAAGGTGGAGGTATCACACTCCCTAACTTCAAAATATACTACAAAGCCATAGTAACCAAAACAGCATGGTACTGGCACAAAAACAGACACACAGACCAATGGAAGAGAATCAAGAGCCCAGAAATAAACCTACACATTTATGGACAGCTAATATTCGACAAGGGAGCCAAGAGCATACGATGGAGAAAGGAGAGTCTCTTCAATAAATGGTGTTGCAAAGACTGGACAGCCACATGCAAAAGAATGAAAGTGGACCATTCCCTTACACCATGCACAAAAATCAACTCAAAATGGATTAAAGACTTGAATGTAAGACCGGAAACCATGAAACTTCCAGAAGAAAATAGGCAGTACACTCTTTGACATTGGTCTTAGCAGCATATTTTCAAGTCCGATGTCTGACCCGGCAAGGGAAACAAAAGAAAAAAATGAACAAATGGGACTACAGCAAACTAAAAATCTTCTGCACAGCAAAGGAAACCATCAACAAAACAAAAATACAACCTAACAACTGGGAGAAGATGTTTGCAAACCATATATCACATAAGGGTTAAATCCAAAATATACAAAGAACTCATACAGCTCAACAACAAAAAAACCAACAACCCAATTAAAAAATGGGCAAAAGATCTGAACAGAGGTTTCTCCAAAGAAGATATATGGATGGCCAACAGGCATATGAAAAGATGCTCAACATCATTAGCTATCAGGGAAATGCAAATCAAAACTACAATGAGATATCGCCTCACTCTGGTCAGAATGGCTATAATTAACAAGACAGGAAACAACAAGTGTTGGAGAGGATGTGGAGAGAAGGGAACCCTTGTACACTGCTGGTGGGAGTGTAAACTGGTGCAGCCACTATGGAAAGGAGTATGGAGTATCCTCTGAAAATTAGGAATAGATCTACCATATGATTCAGCCATCCCACGACTGGGTATTTATCCAAAGAACTTGAAAATGCAAAGGCATAAAGATACATGCACCGCTATGTTCATTGCAGCATTATACACAATAGCCAAGATTTGGAAGCAACCTAGGTGCCCATCAAGGGATGAATGGATAAAGAAGATGTGGTATTTATACACAACGGAATACTACTCAGCCGTAAGAAGTTATGAAATCTGGCCATTTGTGACAACATGGATGGTCCTTGAGGGTATTATGCTGAGTGAAATTAGTCAGAGGGAGAAAGTCAAATACCGTATGATCTCACTCATAAGTAGAACATAAAAACAATGACAAACAGGCACATAGCAATGGAGATTGGATTGGTGATTACCATAGGGGAAGGGAGGAGGGCAAAAGGGGTGATTAGGCTCACATGTGGAGCGATGGACTATAATTAGTTTTTGGGTGGTGAACATGATGTAATCTACACAGAATTCGAAATATATTATGATGTACATCTGAAAGCTATATAATGTTATAATCCAATGTTACTGCAATTAAAAAAATATTTTTAAAAATTAATGTTATGAATAGAATTAAATATAAGAAATCATAGCATTAAAAGAAACTTGTAGAAATTAGATTTAACCATCTGATCTTTAGGGCAGTGATTGTTGAAGGAAAGTATCTAAAGATTCTATTGCATATAAAGACAAACCTCAATGTTTTGACATAAATGACATAATTTTTTTTAAAAAATGAAAATTACAGACAAGGAAAAGTATTTGAACCTGTTATAGCATTTAGGCAAGGGTCAGCAAACTTTTTCAGTAAAGGGCTAGATAATGTTTTAGGCTTTGTGGGCAGTGTCAGCTATGGGCATGTGACCTTCACTTGCTTTAATGCTCTGTTGTTGCCATTTTGAGATTCTTGATCTTTTGACAAAGAACTCCATATTTTCATTTTTTTACTGAACCCTGCAAATTACGTAGTTGGTTCTATTTGCGGGCTTCAGGGTCTCTGTTGAAACTACTCAACTCTGCAGTTGTAGCATGAAAGCAGCCATAGACAATACATAAATGAGTGACTGTGGCTGTGTTCTAATAAAACTTTATTTATAAGAACAGGCAGTAGGCCAGATTTGGCCCATGAGCCATAGTTTGCCCTTGTCTGTACTATACAGAAAGCTTATAGAAATTGGTAAAAAAGAACCATATATAAATCAATGTCCTACCTCAATAATTTAATAAAAAATGCCTATTAACAGAAGACAGCTGTCGAATTAATGCAAACTTAAAATAATGATGAATTTCTATACTGATAATATCATGATAAACTGAGAGGCCTCAAGAAACTCTCACATGGGCATAACTTGGAAAAGTTTTTGAAGAAAATGTTGAAAGATTTATAAAAAAGCACCTACCATTTCACTCAGTATCTTCTCTCCTAGGAATTTATCCCAAGAAATAGGTCAAAATTAGAAAATACATGCATGAAGATGTTCACTAGAGATTTCTTGTTAAAAGATGAAAAACTGAAAACTATATAAATATGCTACAGTGCAAGCATGCTCAAGACAAGTGTCATCTATAGATTTTATGAAAGAATACACTAACAATAAAAATAACCCACCTTGTGAATATAATATAGCAACTTGGAAAGTATTTCAGTATTCTGTTTAGTGAAAAGAGCAGACAAAGTCTGTCAATGCCATGTTTGCAGAAATGTAAAAATGATGTATGCATAATGATAAATGCTGGGAAGAAATGAAGAAGCAACCAGAAGCACAATCTTTGAGTTCCAACTCTGGCGTCAGTCTAGTCCTGAGCTGGAGTCCTGGCCCTGTCCAGTTTGGCAGGACAAAAGACATCATCTGGCATGACCATGGGCAAGTCACTTAACTTCTCTAAGACTCAATTTTCATTTCTGCAAAATAGATGTAAATAACATTATACTTCCTATCTCATAAGAATGTTCTGAGGCTTAAGTGAAAAAATATATATGGTATAACACAGTGCACATGGTAAGCTTTCAAATGTTAGCTATTATTATTATTAGCAAAGCATGGGAAATTAAAAGTTTATTTCATTCTTAGTTCAGTTGTTATGGTGTTATTTGTGCAGTTAAAGAATCTTGTAACAGCTGTCTTTTAAAATGTAATGATTAAAACTACAGCAATCTCAGCAGGTAGCAAACTAAAACTATTAAAGCAAGGATAATAAAACGACTCTTAAAAGATTTCACCAATAGAAAAGAGAAAAGAAGTGTTGAAATGTCTTAACATAAGTTGCTAAGGAAAGTTACAAAGACAATTAGAATGAGCAAAGGGAAGGGTAATGGGTGATGATAATTAAAGCTGCCACCGGATACACACACATGCAAACATCTATGTGTCCTTTAGAAAGCTGATTAAGTCAGCAGAGGAGCAGAGAAAAGCGTGATTATTAAACCAGTCACGTCGTGAACAGTCCCCTCCACCCAGCTTCTCCCCCATCGTGAAAGGGGTAGAGAACCACAGCGTCGCAGTACTGCCAGGAAGCTTTGCTATTCATGCTTGGTCCTTGTCCTTGACCTCACCTCTCACTGTAGGTGAATGGGGCTTCCAGATACCACGTAGCTGGATGGTCTGGAGGAGTTCCCAGTGGGTTACTCTCAGCAGCTCTGCCCAGGTCTGGGGGGTTCGGTACACATCACTGAATTCACTCCAGCCATTTGGTGCCAAGAACCTTCATGAGAAAAGAAGCATTCGATGCAGAAATCTAGACATATTTTGCAACCTCATGGTGATTATCGTTGCCACAAAGAGCCAGATTATGATTTATAGGACTGTCCCATCTTCTTCTCTGAGTTACACCTGGGAATATCTGTTAGACTGAAGTAGGCAGTGTTTTGTTTCCCCACCATGCGAGAATTTGCAAACACCCTCAGCATATGCACACACATAATATAATACAACATAATACAGTATAATATGATATGATATCATATCATGTTTTAGGAGTATAAAACAATATAGAATCTAGAGGTCAGTAGCTGGTTAATGAAATTAAGATATCCTATTCCTCCTGACTCCAATTTCTCACTTTCACTGTGCTCCACCTCACAATACTTACAGATGCGGGGAGCACTCCAGTCTAGAGCTGTGTCATGCCCCGTACCCACTGGGAGGGACATTTATCCTCTGACTGTAGCACTCTCAGAAGCCCTAGCTGGGCACTCAAGTTTGCACTCTCCTGTGCTACATAATCTCCACATATCCTCAGCTGAGCTCTCATCTCTCTCCCTTGGCACAGGGGTGGGGAATCCCTCCATTTTTCCTCTTGGTTCTACCATCTCATGTACTTGCTCATTGTGCCATTTTTCCCTCCTTCATTTCCCCTTAGTGTTTAGGCAGAAATAATGCAACTCCAATTTGAGCACTCCACTGACATCAATGGACATGTCTTGCAGATCTGAGTTCCCTAAACTTGGCACTCATGACTTTCTGGACTGGATGATTTTTTGCTGTGGGTTCTGTGCTGTGAATTGTAGGACGTTTAGCAGCATCTCTGGCCTCTACCCCCCAAATGCCAACTGCAGCACCCCTCCAGTTGTGACAGCCAAAAAGGTTTCTAGACATTGCCAAATGTCCACTGGGGGCAAAACAGCTCCTATTTAAGAACCACTCTTCCACATGGTGCTTTTGTACAACCTCCTCGTTACTCTTAACTGCCATTTAAATGAGCACAGTGATTTAAGTATCGTTATTCATTTGTAATTTAAAAGGGAGTTATTATTAAATCTATTTTTCAAGTGAGGAAATTGAGGTTCTGTTTTCGAAATGTTACACAGTTAATAAATGGTAATATCTGGATTTGAATATAGATCCTCTAACTACAGCTCTTATCTTTTTTTCTACTACTTGACAGCGCAAACCAGAGTAGTATTTAACCATATAGTTCTTAGTTTGGGCTGCTATGACAAAAATACCACAGACTGGGTGACTTAAACAAAAAACATTCATTCTCACACTTCTTGGGACTGGGAAGTCCACGATCAAGGCGCTGGCAGGTTTGGTGTCTGAGGGGTCCACTTCCTGGTTCGTAGATGGCCTGTCTTCTCCCTGTGTCCTCACATGGCAGAAGAAGCGAAAGAACTCGGGGGTCTTTTTTATAAGGTCACTAATCCCATTCAGGAGGGCTCCATCCTCTTGACCTAATCACCTTCCAAAGGCCCTACCTCCTAATACCATCATATTTGGGGGTTAGGATTTCAACATATGAATTTAGGAGGGACACAAACCTTCAGTTCATAACAATATACATATTGCATATGGAGCAGTAAAGCAGCAAAGAAAAACATCAAAGAGCTATATCAGTTCAGCTGGCATTGCATTATTAAAGCACAAAATATCCTTTTGAACAAATAATTTTCTTAAAATTCTGCCTCCTAATTAAATGGTAAGTAATTTATCTTTGAGGGTAGTTAGATTCACAGAGTTTTCCTTTCCACAAGCATATTGGGTCTCTCAGCTGAAGCTTTGTAAAACAGATTTCATACTGATTGGTTCACATAACTGGAAAGTCCAGCTATAGCTCTGGCTTCAGGTAAGGCTTCATCCAGGGGTTCAAAGACTTTCACCAAGGACTTTTTCCCCTCCATCTTTCGGTTGCCTTTCTTAATGCCAACTTCATCCTCAGGATTCACACTGTGGGCCAGCAGATCTAGGCTCTCCCTTTATAGTAGTAGTTGAAGCCTAACAGCTTCACATTATACCATCCAAAAAAAGAAAGACTCTTTTGTGGTAGCCCCACAAAAGAGAGAGAGTCAACTCCTTTTTCTCTTAAGCCCCAGACAATATGTCATTTGACTCTCATTGAGTCATAGGCTCATGCCTGAACCAATCATTGCAGCCAGAGGGTCAGATGTGTGATTTGCTTTAGCTAATCAAGGCTCAACTCTGGACTATGGGTAGAGTCAGTTGCCTTCAAATCATAGATCAAAATTGAAGAGAAGTGGTTTCTCAAGATAAGTTAGGAATATGATCCTAGAAGGTGGGAGAATGGATGCTAGGGAGAGCCAAATAATATGCTTCTATGCCAATTCCGTTAATCTGCCTCCTACAGTTGGTAGTTTCCCTTATTTAACAACCCACCTCTTTCTATCACACAGCTTTTATCATAGAGCTGTATCCTTTACCTGGCATTGCTGGAAACTCCTTGACAAGTGCCCAGGCGTAGCCAGTAGACCAGTGTGGTGAACCAACACCCATGGAGGAGATCTTAGCCTGGGACAGGGCTAGGTTAGCGGCCAGCCCACTGCCTCTTGGAGAGACCTCCCCATCAGTCCCTATCCTTCAAGCAGAAGCTCTCTCAGTCATCTGGACTTCAGTGCCAGACTGTCCTCACTGCAAGTAGGGTAGCACTTCATTCTTTGAGTGCAAAGGAAAGGGACTTACTGTTCTTGAGCACCTACTGTATACCAGGGAAATCACATACACTGTGTCATATCTTCCTATAGCCACCCTGGGAGGTGAGTATTGTTATTATACTTTAAAGAGGCAGAAATGGAAGCTCAGAGAGGTGAAGTATCTTGCCCAAAGTCATACCACCTATAAGAAGCAGAACATGGATTCAAACTAACATGTTTTTCATTCTAAAGCCTGTGCTTTTTATCAACAAAAGTGAACCCTCCAGAAGAAGATCAATCAATGAATATATATTTACTGAAAATCTATTATCTATCAAGAACTATGCTCAACATGGCTTGCATAAGAGTGAATGCAAAGTGTTTCCCCTTTTCCCTAGGAATAAATGAATGGAAGAGAGAAAGAAAGTAGGAAAGATAAAAGCCTGGTGTCATGAGAGAATCCTTAGCCATCCTAGTGGTGCAGACAGTGCCTAGGAAATCAGCATCAACATATAATAACAAGAGCATCTACAGCAATGGGGAGCAATTTCTTCAGCAGAGGTGTAGTGCATGACTTCTTTAGGCAGCGACATCAAGTCCCCAGAGAAATTAGCAGCAGCTGGGGCCACCTTGCAGTGATGTGGTAACCAAAGCAGCACTTGAGAAAGGGGGCAGGCCAGCAGCATCTACGACAGTCCCATTAGGCAGTATTTCAGCTGTGCCCCCAGGTTGGGATGCCCTCAGGGAATTGCTGTTAGAGAAAGATAGTACACCAATAAACATGAGAATGGGTTCTGCTAACATTCAACCTCTGCAATCTGGAATAGAACAAACAGAAAGAGCATTTGCTCATTCCGGGGTTACCTTGAGAAGCCAACGTAGCCATAAAATTTGTGTGCGCTTCATCTAATAGGGTATTAGGTGGATTTTTTCAGCTCCGGCAAGAATATGGCTTTTAGCTACATCAAAATGCAACAAACCAGCCATTATCCAACTCAGTCTCCATATACTTTATACCTGCACCCTAAACTTACGTAAACTTTTGAAGGATTGTGAGTTAAACTCATTCCTTTGCCCATGATCCATAATATGCAGTAGGATGGCACCAACATGAATAGCAGTTTCTCCATTACAGATCTCAGAGAATATGGGCAATTGTGTGTGATTTGGCTTGTTCTGTAGGTAGCCTAGAGCAAGAGCCCTCAAATTAGGTTCTGCAGAGAACTAGGCTTCAGAGAGAGTCTCAAAGATGGCAACGGGTGTGGGCAGGCAGAAGCCTGTGTGTTTCCTCCCTCCGCCCCTTCTCCCAGGCGCCTGCACTGCAGTGCTTCTAATACTGGAGCCCTGTGTAAGATTGTGTCTGCAAACAACATTTCACTACCATCCAAGGTTTAAAAGCCGTGGTCCTTGAAGAGAACACCATGTTTCTGCCTCTGAAACATCTGAGATATTCTCAGAATGACAAGTACTAGAACAATATAAAAGCCAACAGCTATGGAGGATGCCAGCTACTGGGGGCAAGTCTCTCCTGAATTTGCGTGGGATCGTGTTACCTGGTATATAATAGGAGCTGGTCACGACATCCAGAAAATAGAACTTCTAGAACCTTCATGAGACCATTCATCATATTCTGAGACATCCCCTCCCAATGAGAATTAAATCCTTTCACTAATTCACCCGCAGCCAATAAGGCGCTATGATGATAAGTAGTAAGTAAAGCACAGGGCCTTCAGCCTTTGGGTTGTCCATCCAGACTAGTGGTGGTATAAGGAGGCCACAGACTATTTTCCGCCTGACCTGCAACCTGAGAGCATCAGGGAATGCGTTTAAGACATGGTTTGGGAAAATTATGTTATATTTTGAGGTAACGAGCTCCTCTGGGAAATGATGAAATGACATTCTAGTGTAAAATAAAACACCCAATTAGTTCCATCAATTTAAAGAAAATTATATGTGAAACATATAATGTCTAAATGTATCTAGTCAAACCAGTACTTCTTCATTGTAGAAACCAAATAGTCAGTTTTTAGACTGTATTTTTAAAAATTTTCAGCAAGTTGTGTAACAAAATGCAACCACTGTCTGAATTCCTCTCCTGGTCCTATTAATGTGTTGGAACCGCTCGCTTGATATCTGGGTCTAAATCACCCCCATTTTATAAAGGCGGAATAACGAATTCTCTCACCTCCCTAGAAGAGCTTTTGTGAGGACTAATAAAAAGATTCCATTGTGCTTTAGCCTCTGACAGTTGACAATGTAAGAAGCTGAGTAAAATGGAAAGATTCTGCAAAGAGAATTTTCTCTAGAAATCCAGTGGTGTCTTTGCTGTTGTTGATGATTGCACACTAACAATGGTTAAAAATGTTCTGCCAGGAAAATAGTGAGGATTCCATGGCCGTATCCAAAAAGATACAATTCACTATTGAATTTTGAACACTCATTTCAGTTCATAATAGGGAACATAATTAAAAGTTTCCATTTTGGTGATTGATTTTTTCCCCCTTCTTATTGAACCTAAAGTTACTGATGTTCAGGCCTCTGTCATTAAGTGTTTGAGGGAGTATGTTTTAGTTCTTCCTTTTAAAGAAGGCATCCTGGTGGCAGTTTTACTTGGGAGAGAAAATGTAATGTGCTCTTTCCAAGTGCCTGTAACTGGCCTAGGGTTGGCGCTTATAGACACCATGTAGAAGATTGGCAGGTGTAAAGACTATGTTAGCATACTGGGCCTGAATTTGTGCCTGTTCAGGAATCTGTCATTTGGAGTCATCTGAGGAATGAATTTTACCGGTAATTCCTCCTTAAGTGAAAAGAATCATTAAACCAATTCTTTTAGAGCACACGACATCTTTAATGTTTCTTACGGGCCATTTGTGGAATGAAATATTGTCATTGCTCACACCACAGCTTCCTGAAAATAGAAGGCACCACAGACAGATTTAACAAGGGCCGTGCCTCACCTCGCTGTGCAAGCTGATGGGCTCATTCTGGTCCCACACAGCTCACCCAGAGTAAGAGCCAGACCACTACCATACAAGGATTCACCCATAAACTCCCAGATTTCCAGAACTTCTCATTCCAATTGCAAAATTTGCCTGTACAGATGAACATGAAGAAGTATGCAGTGAAGATAGCTGGGAATGAGCAATAATAGAAAGGCCCAAGCAGTCAGTGGGAGTGAGATACTTCTGACACTACCTGTCACACCCCATGCTTACTTCTGTGCTACATTTGCCTTCGGAGGGTTCATACACCCCCACTTAGCATCACTCCCCCATTGTCCCCTGTGCCTGTCTAGCCAAACAATATAACTCGAAAGTACCAAATATGAGAGACAATGATTTGGTGATTATTGAGATGCTTTTGTAAAAAATAATAGATCTACTCCTGTTACACCAAACCAGATACAAATTTTGGGACTTGGAAGGCCTTTAGGATCAATCCATCAATACCACTTATTTTGCAGCTGGGGAAACTGAGGCACAGAGAGATTAAAGCCACTTGTCCAGAGTCGCAGTAAATTTAATCAGAGAACTAAGACCCAACCTCATGTCTCCTGACTCCCAGTTCACTGTTCTTTCTACAGGACCAAAGAGCCCATGGCTTCTTTTCATCTTTTATAATCTCAGTTCCTGTATTTACTCTGTCCTGAGGTTCAACCACTTGCACTCTGGGCAGGTGTCGTGGTAGCTTTGCCTAAAGGTGAATTTCCTGGACAACATGTTGCTTATGTGGCAGAACGATATTCTGGATATTAATATGTGCATGCGTGCATACGTGTTTATTTCTTCCCTCACCCACCCCGTTCCATTTCAACACCAAGCAAGTAGCCAGGGGCTCAGTGTGCTTTTTTAATCACAGGGATATATGCCAGGAAGAACAGCTGAAGCTACTTCAACATCCTGGCTTTTCATGTCTTTTATCAAAGCTTATACTCCTTAAAGTGGTTATGCTAGGAGACCTGGAGGGCCAGGGGGAGAAAGGGGGTGTCTTTGAAGGCCAGGAGAGAGAGAGAAGGAGGATATTCCCCAAGGCTAGAAAAGAGGAACAAAATAGGTGGGTCTTTCAATTAATGGGACATATGTCCTACTGGGTGGCAGAACTTATGTGAGGTGACAAGACCTCAAAGGTGATGACCACATGGGGCCCCCAAGGAGGCTGGACCTTGAGCCCTGGGGCTCCAAGCCCTAGCAAAGACACCTGTGCCCTAACTGTGGCACAGAAGCAGCCGAGCCATTGGCACTTGAAGGAACTGTGTGAGCTGGATACCGAGGGCTTCAGGGCTGCCCAGTGTAGATCAACAGCCCGAGGGCCTCTTGGATGCGCTGGTAAGATCCAGTGGGAGAGTTCCAATAGTTATGAAAGAATAAATTTCCTGTGGCCCAGTGTGATCGTGGCTCAAACTCAGATATAAATTGACTTTACAAAACAAAGAAATGGGATTTTTTAACACCCTAGTTTATAGGCAAGATTTTTACCTGCTACATTTGAGTTAAAAATTATATCAAAGCATGAGTATTAAATTTGCCTCAACAACTGGAATCCTAGCAACATTTTTTAAGTGTATAAAAAGGCCCAACTTCAAGACTAATGATTTGTTCTGGAAAGGTTTATGGTGTGGTACAGGCTTTGTCTGCACTGTAAAGTCTTTCCTGACCAGACTCACCCTCCTCTGGGCTCTACCGTCTCTTGGAAATGCATCTGTAATTGCATGTGACCCTCTGCATTGTAATTATTCATGTATAGGACTCTCTCCTCTGCTAGACTGTGAGCTCATTACGTGTAGTATCTGCGCCGTATTCTTCAGTGTATCCCCAGGAACCAGCAGGAACACAGGCACTAGGAGACCATCAGTACATCTGTCTACTGCTGCAGTCTGAGCTGTGGCTTTCCTGTAGCATTTTCCCTCAGAAGAGTTTCAGAGCAAATTGTGGGTCAACAGCTCAGGCCACACATAGTTTCATTGTGAAATTTTAAAAAAAAGTGAAGCAAAACAAAACCCCCCAAACCTATGCATTCTTCATTTGACATAAAGAAAACAGGAGAGCCCAAAGTTATTTAGAAGGTGTGAGGTTTCCAGATTTTTAATTCTGTTGCTGTTTTTGCTTTCAACTTAGGTCAATTCAAGGGGAGTGTCTAGTATGTTTGGGGCACTTTGTGCTAGGAGGAAGTGTGCGTGCGCGCATGTGCCCGCATGTGTTCTCCACCAAGGAGCTCACAGCTTATTAGGGGATGTAGGCAAAACCAATCTAAATGGTGGAAAAATCATGTTGCAAATTCTCTTACCCTCATACCCACTGTAGGGGCCCCTTCCAGGCTAACATGAGCCTGCCTGCCTGAGGTCTGGTACAAATGCCAACCCACGCCAGGCACTCACATTAGGGGTACAGTGATACAAATGCAGGGTTTTGAAAGCAAGGGGTTAGGTTCAAATCCTTTATTTGGGTCTTAGTTATTTCCATTTCTTCATCTGTAAGTGGATGTGATATTTCCCTCAGAGGTTTGATGAGACTATATCATACTTAAAAGTGCAGTGTTAAAAAAAATGATGCTGTCAAGAAAGAATAAGTATATAAAACATGTCAGGGAATGGGGTGGAGAAGATACAAAATAAAGAAGTAGAAAGGGTAAATAACGTCTATTTAGTCAGTGAATTTAAACACAAAAGAAGAAGAGAAGCTGGACAGAGGTTGAAGTTGACAGTAGATTCCAGTGGGACCATGGGGATTTGATATATTGGGGGAGATGAGATTATTTAGAAGCAGAACCAATTAAGTTCACCATAAATGCTACACAGGAACTGGGAAGTCATAATTTAAAAGAGTAAAATAGTCAATTCAGTGGAGACGTAGAAGGTGACTGGACAGGGTAGCAAGTAACTTTTGGGGACAGTGAGTTGGCTGGGGAGGGACATCAGAAAGTTAATGGAAATTTGCAGGGGATAAAATACAAAATACGTGAGCTGAAATACAAAGCACGAGGAAAAATCCGTCTCCGCAAGTCACTGTATTACTTACCTAGGAATCAATATAAAGTGTTTTGAGCTGCAGCCCCCAAGGAGATTTGTATGACCAAATTGGCCATTTCCATGACCTGTGCTGTCAAAATCAGTCAGTTCTTAACTCAGAATGAAAAAAATGATTAGGTCTGCTTCCAGAAGTTTGTCTTGTTTGTTACTGGATCAAAGCCACAATGATACATTAATTCTTAAGCATAATTTTATATTGAAAGGAAAATAAAGTGTGTCTGTAATCATTCGGTCAAAAAAAAGTACAGTGTAAGATTCATATGTTATTTGTGTTTATTTCCCAGTTCATCAAATTTGCCACATCCCCAAGATCTTAGAAACAGAAACAAAAGCTAGTTCTCCTAAGTACCTTATAGCCAGTTTGGGGGAAACACTGATTAGCTCTTCCCTGAGAATATGTAGACCTTTAGAAGTTAAAACTTATTTCATTTTTTCCACTTATAAAAGCAATGCATGTAAAATGCAGAAAAGAAAAAGAAGAAAAAATCGTGCATTGTTCAGTCATTCAAAGAAATTCACCACCAATAATTTGATGTACGTCCTTTCTATATTTTCTATGCATCTTTTACTTTGTAATTGTGATCTTACTGTATTTCACATATGGTTTCCTTTACTTATCTTTATAATAAAAAGGGAATTTAAAAATACTTTCTCAAAATAAGATGGCTAAATCTAAAATGCTGTGCATTTGCAAGCTCTCATTTCCCAGTTTGTGCAACAAGATCTTACCAAAATCTTTAACAGGCAGCAGCATCCAGCATCAAAACTGACCATAAATTTAGAGAACCCATTTGGAGGGTCACGGTCAGCAAAGTCAGCAGATTCTAAAGCCTCTCCAGTTTCTGTGCCTTGCCAAGTGACTGAAGTGGAGAGGCAATTTGACTATTGCCTTCTGACTTTAATTAATGTTTAATACTCAGTGGCAAAAGTACACTTCCTCTTGTACGTTCTCATTAGTCCCTTTTGAATCAGTTAACACTCTGTTTATAAAGATGTGGATATTTTCTCTAATTACTGTAATTTTGGTTGCTGCTGTAAAAATCAGCGCTCCGTGTCACACTGTCAGAGATCATTACAGATGTCTACCTGCTTCTCCACCCCCCTCCCCTGGAAACCATCCAGTCATCTCTGGAAAGTAAATGCAGTAAAAGGTTTAATGAAGGAAAGGAAAATCCAGACATACCATGTCTCAAGTCAAGCTCTTCCAGAATAAAACCAGAATGTATTCATCAGGGTGATGAATTGTATTCTGTTTAAACATTAAGGATATGGATGCAGAGTTCTGTTACTTATAATAAATTTCGTTATTGTAAAATCCAATTCATTCCATGGAAGAAGAATAAATTGATATGATTTATGCTCTCAGAAGCACATTTCCCACTCCTAGTATTTCCTTCCGTATGGAGAGAGATCAATGAGGGTACAAACCCTGGCCTCTCTCCACCCCTTCAGTTCCCCCCTCCCTGGGATGGAATAAGTTTCATCATTGGCAAATTTGGAAGAACTGGGCATGCATGGCTAAGCTCCTTCCTCCTTCCTTCCTCTTGCGAGCCAGGTACCACAGGAAACATGTGTTCTAGTCTGTTCCTACTGTGTGGGGAGGGCCTGTGGTTTTCTAGCACTGTCTATGACTAAGTCAGTCCATCTAATTCTGTGGTTCAGTATTGGGAGATCCATCTCAGCCACATCCTCTAACCCAGCTTCTAGAAGGGACTGTGAGGGACTATCTTGATCTCTCTTACACCTTCTCTCTCTCTCTCTTAATTGATTCGAAACACTTGGTGGGTAAGATTGGGTGCTATTTACCAGCTCCCTTAAAAGTCAGCACCACCAAACACAAAGGCTGGTAATTCAAAAACAAAACAAAACAAAAACACCACTCTTTCTTAGGCATGTTTTTTAAGGAGTTTTCTTTTTTTAATTAGTCACTCTTTGTTCTGAATTTTCAGTGTAAATTCTGCTATACTCTCTGCCTTCTAACTAATTCTGAATCTATTTAATGAAAAGGACGAATAGGAAAGAGACCTAGCTGTTAAAGGCTAGAATTTTCCTTGGCAGGAAGCTGTTGCTTTTCATGCATTGGGTTTTTTCCTCTGTTATATTAGGGATTGTTTTCTCCATTTTACTGAGGCTACATGAGGTTGAGTCACATTCCCTAGTTCACACAGCTGGTTAGCAGCAGAGCAGGGAATGGAACTGTCCAACTCCAAGGCCAGAGCTTTTTCTTCAGGAAAGCTTTCACTACATCTCTCCCTACAACCCTGATGTCCTATCCTTTCACTGTCATGGCCATTAGGAGAAGGGCAGAAAATGGTGCCCTAATAAAGAACACTTGTTGAAAGAGGGCAATGGTTTGCTTGGGAGCCATCTTTAGCCTACAGTCTCCTGGCTATAAATTGAACCTCTTTTGGTAGTTTTGGTTTCTTTCTGCCCCCCAAAAGGTTAAGCCATATATATATATGAAACAGAGATTTAGCCAAATTTCTCCCATTGCAAGAGTTTCATTTTCCCAGGTACTTCTGAAAAAGACCTTGTGGGAGATTCCGCATTGTTTTTAAAAATGTCTTACTTGATCATGCTTTTGATTGCTTTGGTCTAACCAAAATTCTTTGCAATTGAAAAATGATTCTGGAGAATTTTTTCCCAGATTTGTTCAACTGGTTTGAAAATGTCACTACAAAAGTCAAAATTTCTTGAGTTTATTACTCAGGGAATTCTTGCCTCTGAGAAGGTTAAGGTTTATTTATGTCACCACAATAATAAAACCCATATTTTAGAGAAACATCCAAGTGTACACTATTTTTTAAGTGAACTTTTCTCACTGTTGATTCACTTGCTGTAAATAGAGTAGTGCTATTTTCCTTCCTGTTACTGTAGGCAGCACTCGGGAGAAATACTATAAGAGCCTATTAAGTTGAGAAAAATAGAACCAATTAGAAGCTCACGTTCCAGGAATTCAGAGTATGGCCCCAGGGGTCAAGGCGAATTTTATAGAGGAGTCCCAGTACCTAGCTCATGTCTGCCACTTACCTAGAAGGGGCTTCGTGGATATGTGTTCAATGAATGAAGATAAAAATCTGGATGATCATTAAGGATGGGTGGGAATTAGGCAGTCTTCTCATGCTTCAAATGGAACCGAATCAGAGAAATCTATAGGTGTATGTATGTGTGTTTTGATGTATCCTTCCTTTGTGTTATTCCTTAAGATCTCAAATTTAAAGTCCTAGACTTCTAAGACATAAAGCTAAAAGTATTTTTGAGGATAGAGGACAAGAAAGCTGGAATACAAAAATTTTTTATAAAGTATACTTCATAAGTAATTATATCTGCCATCTCACATTTATGTCATGGTAGATATGGAAAAAATTGCATTTATTTTTATTGGTGTTTAATAATCTTTCTGTCCATGACACATTGCAGGGCTTATGTGTGCTTTTGAGGGAAGAAAGGCAGCTTTTAACTCATATACGGTGCATTCCAAATCTACATATTTTCCTTTTTTCCCCCAATTCCTTTCAGGATTGTGTGCCTTGGCCTGTACCAGTGGAAAGCGAGAGAGAAACAGACCAATACTTGTTGTTAGAGAGGTTTCTAACACAGAGAGAACTGTTTAATTTCCCTCTCATTACAGCTAGCTGGGAGCCGTAAGCGTTAGTGATGCTGGTTCACCATGATGCAAATTCAGCTGTCTTCTCAATTCCTAGGACTTGGGAATGCTGAATTTGCAGCTGCTGCGATATTTTTTATCTCAAAAAAAATTTTTTAAAGCCTCCAGCTTCTTTCCTTTATCTTGGAAAAAACAAATATGTACATGGTGTACTTTTACTTCCTTAAGTTTCATTTAGAACAGATGACATTTCTATGCAGATTTTTCTAAGAAAAATAGTTGCCTATCTGCTTTGATTTGTTGATCATTTTAAAGTGCTCAGAATTACCAAGAGCACTTACTCTCTGAGTCAAGTTCTCCTGCTGATAGAACACCAATGCCCCCTACTGATAAATTTCCCAAAATCCCTTAGAAAATGAGAACATAAACCCTTCACACAGGCACGATATTCACCAGCCTTGTCTGAAAAGGACGTGCTTCTAGGGTCATCGTAGTCTGCTTTATTAGCCTCCCATTAGTGTAATTTCCTCTATTAGTCTTTACTAAAGCAGCTAGAAGTTATTTCATGCTTGGCTGGCTTTATTAGAAAAACAATTTTAAAGGTATCAGCAGAGCTTTATACCTGACAAAATGAGAACCAGAACTAACATTTGATTATGGTAATGTAATTCCTGTTACATTATATTTATAGTTAATGGGAAAAGTCCCTCAAAATACTTTCATATTTGTCTTCCTGTTTCTTCAGTATTTATAGAATTTCTGGCATAAGGAGACTTTAAAACCTAATCCTCCAGATTTTACTTGAATCCCATCTAATGTCGTTTCCATTAAGTAATTGCTTGGTTTTTCCTTGCAATAGAGAACACACCTATCAAAGCAACACATTGCATCACTGGACAATTCTGACAAAAAGTTCATGCAAGATTTTTTCTGTTCAGCTTTCAAATATTGGGCCAGTTTTTACCCTTTGGCTGCTATAATAGCTTTTGCTATAACAAATCTAATTCCTCTTAGTTCTTCAAATATTTAAACAGAAATATCATGTCCTTCTCCTGGCATTCTTATCTTCCCCAGGAAGAATAATGTCAACTGTCAGAGAAAAGGCAAATATTTCTATAAATGTGAGACCAAAGGGACAAAGACTGAGGACAGAATGTCAGTAGGATATAAAATTCCTGTTTTCAAATCATGCACTAATTGTTTCTCTTTCTCTCTGTCTCTCTCTCATACACACACACACACACACACACACACACACACACACACAGTACACTCTTCTTGGTTCCCACAATACACTTAAAAATGGCCATCTTTGAATTCAGTAAAGGAATCAGGAGACAAATTCAGTTTCTGTAATGGTGTGATTTGAATGTTTCCAAGAAGATCTAATCTTAGGGCTCCTTCCTAATTGCCTGGGAATTGTTAGACCTCCCTGCTCAGACTATATTCTTAAGCAAGCAATGTCAGATGAGGATTTGTGACAAGATTGAGAAATTAGTGAACTTGGACTGAGGTTTTTTAATCAGCAAATGCCTCACAAGGCCAATTGGATCTTTGTGAGATGCTTATCATTCCACTGAGTTCTACCACTTCTCTTCAGGTAGATGCAAAATCAAGACTCCTGGTGCTCTCTGTGTAAACTTCTCCTCCCCTCCTTTAATTGCAGTCTTAATTTTTCTGTCTGAGTAGCCAATAACCAAGGCTATTGCCATGATTTACTTAAACAATAATAAAGCAAGCAATGACCTTAAGCCAAGAGACAATATAACATGAGTATAGCTAGGCTTGTTCTGCCACTAAGTCCTAAAAGTTGCTCTTTGCTGTTATAATTTCCTTAAGATAATGCAATATAGTTGTATATGTTGTATTCTCTAGGAAGCAGACACTGAGAAGGAATAAGAGTGCAAAAGGTTCAGTGGGGAGTAACACATGAAAAGAGTTGGGTAGGTGGAGGCATCAGCCCATGATGCAGACCAGAAGAAGTCTCTGCCAGCCCAGTGGGGCACTTAGAGCAAACATTGCTCATTTAAGGAGTCTCTAGTTGGACAGAAATGGCTAGGCCTTTAGACCACATCTTGTTTAGCCATTGACTGGGGATGGTCCAAGAAGAACATGGCCTTGGCTACCTCTGCTTTGCCCCATCATTGGTTGGGGCCCCTCCTGATAAGAGCAAGCCCACAGCTCAGAATATGAGGTAGACCCTGAAGGAGCTAACTGCTAAGCTTATTAAAGATAAGCAGAACCAGGTCACTTACTTTAGGAGCTCACAGTTTAGTGGTTGTCATGCAAAACAATTCATTGCTGCTCTGTGGTGTGCACTATAATAGGAAAATGAGGCTCTATCTGAATAGAGAAGAGAAAGTTTCAAATGCTGCTTAGAGAAAACAAGGAGTTACGATTTAAAGAAATTCATCCCGCAGAGAAATGGAAGAAAGAATAATTGAAGAAAAAGGAAAAACATATGAATAGGTACAAAGGTATTAGCAAGACATATGTAGGTTGCCTTACATTTAGTAGAAATGTATGATTAGTCTGTTGATACTTGCAGGGAAGAGCTATGAGATGAGATTGGAAAGGTAAGGAGGACCAAGCTCATAGGATCCTGGGTGGCATGCTAAGGAATTGGCATATTTATCCTCTAGAAAAAAGAAATCAATAGACTTCTGTTTTTAAAAAAGTGCTTTTGTGGCAGTGTGATATTAAGGAGATAGAATCAATCAGATTTTGAGTCTGCCTAAATATGGAGTAGAAGAAAGAAAGAAGGAATAATCAGGGACGACTCTTCATTTTCTGGCTTGAATAAGTGTATGGAGGGTGGTGGATTTTCAGAGAAGGAAATACTGCAAGAGGGTTTCAGGAAGTGGAAGGAGGAGGCATTGCAGTTCAACTTGGAAATTCTTGAGTATGAGATGCCTAAGAAACATCTAAGGGAAGATGTTGAGTATAGATTTAGAAATATGAGTCTGGACTTCAAGAGAGTGGTCTGGGCCAGAATTGTATATCTGTGAATAATCAAAGTATAGGTGGTAATTGAAGCCATTGGAGAAGTTCAGTAGAAAGTAAAATCTAGACCTCAAGAAAGGGGTTTATGTAAGAAATAAAGATTTCAACATATAAAAGGCAGTTGAAACCCTGGGAATACATGAAATCCCCCAGCACAAACAGTGAGAAGAAAGAACAAAGCTAATGGTAGAAGGAGGTGTGCACATGAGGAGAGTTGAAGAAAGAGTCTCCAGATGGAATTCTGAGACCAGGAAAATAACCATGAAAGAAAGGAAGCCAAGGGAAGAGAGAAATTCAAGAATAAAAAAAGTGACTGGGAATGTCAAATGCTGCAGAGACATCAGATAAGTTTAGGACTGAAAAGTGTTTAGTGGATTTTTCCATTAGGAGGTCATTGATGACTTAAATGGGACCAATTTGAGAAGAGCACATGAAGTTAACCCCTGAGTAGATTTGCAGGGCAGGAAAATCAAAAGATTGGGCAGTAGCTAACAGCAGTAATAAAATCAAGGGAGTGTTTTATTTTTTGTTTGTTTTAAATGTTTAAGATGTGCTCGGAAGCAGTGAAGATGGAGAAGTTCAAGATTCAGAAAGAGGAAAAAATAATGGAGAGCAGCGTTTCCAAGAAAGACAAATTAGTTAACAGCTGAGAGTGAACAGGCTTGTTCCCTTAGGTCGTGGTCTTTAAGTTTTGCTGTCCTATTACTTTTATGCCCCTCTCATCACCACCACCCGGTATTTGAGCAATTATTTTAGATCCAACTGTTAGGGCTTCTGTTTATTACCTCTGTGAAATGTCTTTAAGTTAAATTTAGTCATTCATTCCAGACTATAGAGAACTTGCTGGATTCTGATTTTGTCTTTCAATATGTATACTATCCCTTTAAAGTTCACATCATTCACAGATATGATAAGGCTGACTTATAACTCATTTGCAAAAGACAGAGGAATGCACACACCTAGATTCCTCCATTAACATTACTACTGATTCGTTAATAAACTCATTTTAAGTTCATCCAATATTCAGTATACTTATCATCCAGTCCATAATTCTATCTTGTCCATCAGGTTCTCAAGGTCACCTTTTGCCAAATTCCTGGGTGTAATCTAAATAGACCACAAATAACCCATTTCTGTGCTATGCCAATCTAGTAACTACAATAAAGAATGAAATAAGATCAGTCTGACGTGACCCTATCCATACTTAGGAACTCATCCTGGCTCAGCTTGATCAGTGCTCCCTCTTCTAAGAGCAAGGAAAGTTGCCCTATAGCATTCATTCTATAATTATGCCTAAGATAAATGTAACATTTATTCTTCATTGTTAGTAATGCTTTTAATTCTGTATACTTCCCTTTTTGAAATTTGGAACTACGTTTGCCAATTTCTAACTTTCTTCCTCCTTAAAACTCTCATTTGGAAGTTTCTTAGTGGCCTGGATGTGATTTCTCTTGGAAAGCATATTTGAACTCATTTAAAGCAACTTTGCTCTTCTTTGATCACTCCCTACCTTTGGGACTAATGCCACTCTAACTTTTTAAATCTAAAGATGATCTTACCTCTGGGTCACATAGCTACTTGACCACAAGTCTCCTATTCGCCCCCCCTGTATCCCTTTCAAAGTTTTTCAGACAACATAAGAATAAGAAAAAGTTTGCATAAACACTGAAATCTAGGGAAAAATGACATTCAAATGACGAAAATGTCAATAACTGTCCACAGATACGGTACACATTGACTCTGAAGAAGAGAGAAGACACTGAGGCCAACTTCAAAAACCTCTTGCCCCCCCAGAGAAAGCAGCAGCATCCTGGGAAGTAAAAGAGAAATCCTTGCAAAAATCCCACTGATGTTCCCTGATTAGGACAGGGGCAGACGGGGATGTGTGGGATCAAATTCCTCGGCCCTCTTTCCGCCAACACAAATCAACATAACAGCAAATGACGGCAGCACATTTATAGTGCTTACTTATATGCCAGAGACTGTTCTAAGCTCTTCATATGTAATTAGTTCATTTAGTCTTCACATCAGCTATCGGTTAATAGATACTATTGTCTCCGTTTCATAGGTAAAGAAACTGAGATATAAAGAGTTAAGTGACTCCCCCAGGTCAATGAGTAACAGAGGCAGGACTTGAACCTGAACTCCGGCTTCTGGAGTCCAGTCCCTTAATCACTGAACAGACTACCCCTCAACAGCAAAAGAAAGTAGCTGTGTCTGGTGTCTATGGCCACAATAGTGATGCACTCCAAAGCATGATTGTAACAGTGATATGTAACAGTGAGCATTTCTTTAGCTTAGGAGTTTGTGGGTTGGCTGTTTAGACCTTCCTGGGCAGATCTCCTGGTCTTGACTGGGCTCATTCATAGATCTCAGAGATGACTAGCTAATGCCTGGGGCTCACACATCGTGGGTTAGTTGGCTGTCACCTAGAGTGACTTGGCTCTCTTCCATGTATCTTATACATCTCTCTGGCAGGCTAACCCAGGCACGTTCTCCTGGCAAAGGTAGAGGTGCAAGAGCAAGCAGGAACACACACGTGCTTTTGACACCTCTGCTTGTAGCCACATCTGCACACGTCTCATTGGCCAAAGTAAGTCACTGCTCTTCAGTGAGAGGAACTACAAGATGGAGAGCATGGGCGCAGGGAGGGGAGAAGACTTAGGGCCTTGAGTGCCATTAATTACCACAGTAGCTGTGCTGAAAGGGGCCCAGTGAAGCTTTTGCTGCAGCAACAAGAACTCTCCAAGATGCTTCAGGGCTCTTCCCTGAAGCCATGGTGGCAGCTCCCAGAAGGGAGGAGAGCCCAACATTATGTCATTTAGAGCCAAATGCTTCAGATAACTGGATTCATAAATCTGGCCTCCAGAGGAGATTCTCCAATGAGAGAGAGAGAAAAAAAGAAGCAGCAACACCAGGGCAACTCTAGCTCCCTCTCACTCCTCCCCTCTCAGACTTCCAGGTGACCTGCCTGGATACTTGCATCCACCTGTCCTTCATCTGTAACATCTGAGAAGAGGACTTTTACAGCCATCAGAAGGAAACCTAAAGAGAGATTTTTGAGGAAATGAGTTTTCAGTTTCTTAAGGGGTTTAGATTTACTATATGGCAATTTACAGAGCATTCCCTGTCATTAATGGTTGTCTTGAGGCCCTTGAGAGAACGTGGGGTGTAGGAGCAGTGGTTTGTGTGTCAACACCCATCTGGCTGGTGTCTGGTTCTTGCACTTCATCTCTGGCTTTCATCCATTTACTGAAAAGGCACTCATGGAGCACCTATCACATACGAAGCTCTGGGAACACAGTAGCTGTGCTGTGTTCATAATCCCTGGGGACTTCTTAGTCTAGTGCACTGATTTCTCACAGGCTCCCAGGTGGGAGAATGTGTCCTCCAGACCCAGGGCACTCACTGGGATAGCTTTAGGAATTAAAGTGGCATGATTATTGCTAGTCTACCTCCCACACCTCTCAGTTTTTGAACATGCTGAGTGACTATAATCTCCACTTCAATATATCGAGCTAGAAATATTTTTCCTCATTCCCAGGGAATAGAGTTCCTATCCTCCTTCATAGAAAACAAAGTAACTTGTGCCTAGGAAGGGGTTAAGCTAAGCCTGGGTTAGTTCATACAGCAATACTCACAGTTTTCAGAATCTGCTTATGGAAACTGTAAGAAGATGATGATGCCAGGTGTAAGGTGTCAGTTGATGGGGCTTGGACCAGCACCCTGACTACACACTCTGGTTATCACAGTTCTGATGTCAAAGATGTCACGAAATGTGAAGACACCATTGAAATGATCTTTCACATACTGGATTCCCTACCTTCTGGTATCCATTGCAAGAGGTCAAAAGACAGAGGCAGCAGTCCAGAATGAAAAGGTACCCTGTGTTGAACAATTATTAACTACTTAAGAATATAACTAACTTCCTGAACGTTTTCAGCTCAACATGCCCGGCTTAAAATCAAATACTCTAAATTTGTCTTCTAAAGTAATTTCACATTTCATTGAATAAATTTCCATTGACAAGGCATGCTCAGTCATAAGGACCCTAGTATAATGGCAGAGTATTTAGAGTGCTAAATGATATAGATTATGTATTGTGCCATGTTCAGAAGGTTTTAAAATGGAACAATCATTTTCAAAAGGAACAAAAATCAATCCTAGAGGATAAAAATGAGAAAAGGAGGCTTCAATGACTTTCAGAACCTTCAGTCAAGCATGGATTTCCAGAGACTGACAGTTTTCTTAAGAATTGGGAGATTATGGGCTCTGAGAGCCTTTCCCCTATCACGCATATTAGAATAATTGTTCCTCTAATTCAGATCTCTAAGTAGCTTAATGCCTGTTCTTATCTTAGTTCAATTTAGAGAGAACATGAGAACAAAAATGCTGTATCCGTTCAGTGTCTGCTTCTCTAAATGAAACTGTTCAAATGCTCCAAGCTCTGAGCTTATGTGGTTAACATAGCTGGACGTTCCTTCCAAAGATAACATGGAAAAAGCCTCTCCCAGCTGAAGACTCAAATTACAAAGTGGTCTTATGATTGTTAGGGGGTATAATAACCTCTGCCTAATGAGATATGTTTGGGGATAACTTAACCTAATATTAGAGAGGGGAAAAAATCTTTGTTCTGTTCAATGCTCTGAGTTTAGAAGAATCACCGTGATTACACCAATTTCCATGCCAAACTCTGTGATATGGCACACTATCAGCTGACAGAATTGGGACCTTGCTGCTGCCTTCCTCCAAAATTAAAATAAACCATTGATGAGCAAATGTCTAGCAATACCCAATGCTAGATTGCCTCTTATGTGCCTCTCCTCTGGAGAGGATACTTTGGAACAAGAGTTTTCTTGTCTCAGGAACGTGCAGTACTTTGAAGGAGCACAGGAGTCCTTCAAGCAGGTACTGAAAATGTTGTGGTATTCTACCCCAATTCAGGACCCATTCATGTATCTGAAAAGGTGATACTCCTTGTGTAATCAGGGGTGCCCTAATTGTAATCAGTTGGTAATGACTGTCTGGAACACCATATGGAAAATGATTTGAAGACCTAACTTGGTTCAACAGGAAAGAGTCCCAAGAATTACTGGTGCCGTCTGTCCTAATTACAGATGGAGGAGCATGGCATATTTGGCATGTTTTTGTCATTGCTAGTTCTGTTGACTTCAAACTATTATTTTTTTCTTGCATTTTTTCATTTCTTTAGAAACACAGAGGAAAAGGAACCCTGGTTGAGTGTGAGGGATGGGTTTAGGTCCTCCACACTTTGAACAATGAAGATATTGATCCTATGTTTGTGTCATTCTCTAATAGTTTATTAGGTGCTTGTTATAAAATGGTACAGGCATTTCTGAGCCACAAATATCCAACATAGGAGTGCTTGGAGAAGTGGACAACTGGTCCTTTCTGCTCTGGAGACAGAGGAGATGTACCTCCTGGAATCCCAAAGAGCAAGAAAAGGTTTTTTAAACTGCCAGTTCTCTTATTGCCTGCTAGACAAGAGGCACAGCCACATCTGAGGACTTTGTTTCTTGGAGATGACTGCTTTCCTTTCTCTCCATCCTTCTCCAAGCCTAGTATAATAGCAGACATTCCACACATATTTGTTGTGAAAAGGGTTGGATCCATGTTCCCTAGAGGTGCCTAATGCTAAACTGCCACAACTTAGGAAGCATATTTTACCATAAAAGCATTTTTTTAAAAGATTTTTTATTTTTTTCCTTTTTATCCCCAAACCCCCCTGGTACACAGTTGTATATTCTTCATTGTGGGTCCTTCTAGTTGTGGCATGTGGGACACTGCCTCAGCGTGGTTTGATGAGCAGTGCCATGTCCGCACCCAGTATTCGAACCAACGAAACACTGGACCGCCTGCAGCAGAGTGCGTGAACTTCACCACTCGGCCATGGGGCCAGCCCCCCATAAAAGCATTTTTTAAGTGGTCACATTCCTACGTTAGCACCCAAAGCCTTATTATTTTTTTAATTCACAACACAACACAGAAGAGCTCTCTCTGTCTCCTCCTCCCTTCTCAATACAGCCCTCTAATCTGCCTCAGAGAACATTGGGGTTAATTCTGTCATATCCTTTGTCCCTGTCTATATTAACCACAATTAGAAAACAAGGACTTCAGGTCATCTCTGGGGTCCACAGCTCCATGCATCTCTAATTGATCTCATCTCCCACCCTCCTCAACCCCTAACTTGCTGCCCTATAAACTCCAAAACTCACAAGTCTGTTATCAGTAAAGTCCTTATCTTCTTAACCTTGTCTGAGCAGTTCCTTCCCCTCCTTACTGTGCACTTGGCTTTCTTAATTATATTGCTTCCCTACAGCCCTCTGAAGTGACTGTGTTTTATTTCCTACACACCTTGTGCTACTAGACTTGGAGACAGGGTAGGTGTTGTTTTTGTTCCTTGTTGCCTCTTCTAGACTATTGTCCTACTCTCATTAGAAATCACTCAGCTCGGAAACTCATGCCATGAGTCAATACCACTCACTCTGCCTCCTTGGTGCTGTAATACCAAGTCCTGGACCCACCTCCCCCATTCTTTGGAGATTGTAGTTCTTGGCTCACTGTTATTTTCTCTCCAATGCTATTCTTGCAACCACCTTCTTCAGTCTCCTTTGCTCATCCGTCTCATCTCCTGGACTCCTCTTTTCTCTATGCTCACTCACTAGGCAATCACATACTCTGATGACTCCCGAAATGTCTCTCAACTCACGTATCTGACTGCCACATTGACATTTCACTTGGATGTTTAATAGACATCTCAAAATGTAAGTGTTCAAAATTAAGCTTCTTATTTTCCCCAGCCCCTAAATCTCCTTTTATAGCCTCCCCCATGTGAACAGAGACTTCATCTTATGCACTGCTATTTCCCTAATGCCTGGCACATAGCAGTTTATCAATAAAAGTTTAAAAAATCAATTGCTTTATCTTCACAATAGTAGTTGAAAATTAAAATTACACAATATTTACTTCTACTCTATTGTGAGCAAGCGAGCTAAATAGGATTTTGTGAGCTTGCTCTGGAAATGCAATAGCACAGCAGGGTTAGTGGGATTCTGAGTACTTGGTAACTGACCTTTAAACAAGCCTTGGTACCAGCTCTGATTTCTCTGTCAGGGCCTCTGCTCCAATTCAATACAGATTACTGCAAGGTCTCTTCAGTGACAGATTCGATGGTATTGCTTCCCTGCTCAAAACCCTTCAGTTTCCTTTTGAGTGTGTACTAAAGTGTGTACTAAAATGTTCCTCTGCCTGCCATGCAAAGCTTTCCTCTTTTAAGTTTCTACCTACTTCTATTCTTTGACCTGAGTTAGGGCCCTTGATACACCCAAAATGCTAACCCTGAAGGTGCCTCTGGTCCCTGAACACACCTGTGTCAATCCGAACTCCTTGGCTGGAAATGACAAAAATGAGACTTGCTTGGCAAAGAAGGGAGCATATTGGCTCCTGTAACTGTAAGTTTTCTATGTAGTAAGATAGAAAGAGGGTCAAAACACATTAAGAGAAATGCAAGCTATGGAGCAGCATGTATAGTGTGATTCTACTTTGTATATATATATATATATATATATATTTTTTTTTTTAAGATTGGCACCTGAGCTAACATCTGTTGCCAATTTTCTTTTTCTTCTTCTTCTCCCCAAAGCCTCCAGTACATAGTTGTATATTCTAGTTGTAGGTCTTTCTGGTTGTGCTATGTGGGATCTGAACCGGTAAAACCCTGGGCCGCCAAAGGGGAGCATGTGGACTTAAGAATAAATACACACCACATGTTAATAATGATTAATCTCTAGTGAGTAAAATTATGATGATATATTTTTCAATGTATACTCTTATGTATTAGAACGTCTTATAATTTTTAAAAAGGTTCAAATTTATGCATGGTTCGTGGTACCACCCTGCTAATGCAAAGCCATCATGCACCATCCAGTATGTAGCCACTAGCCATGTGTGGCTATTTAAATTTAAATAAATTAAGTTGAAATAAAATTTAAAATGTCATCCTTCAGTTGCTGTAGCCACATTACAAGGGCACGATAGCCACACATCGATAGTGGCTACCATGTTGAGAGTACAGATTTAGAACATTTCCATCAATGCAAAACGTTCCCACAATGGGAAACACCTGGTAAGCAACATGTCCCTAGATGCTCACCTGATTGCTTTCACTAGGATAATTGGCTTCATTTAGATGCAGCCAGAGTGAAGCAGGTGCAGGCCTGAGCGCCTGTGAACTGACAGCCACGGGGAGTTTGAGTGAGGTTCGGGTCTGTGTTCATTTATGCTGCATCTTCTGATGTGTCTGGGGAAGATGCTATCTTTAACTTATTCAGTAATTTTAAGGGAAATAAGGAAAATCCCTACCCAGTAATTTTTAAAGGAAAATGAGAACATCTAAATCTCTTGCCATGTTGAGATTTACCTGTTTTAATTAGAAAGAAAAACAAACTGGTTTATTTAAAAGAATGTTTGTCCTTTTCTTCTCATTTGCCTAATTCCTGAGTAACTTAGCGATGCATATGAAGAAAGAAGAATCATGTTCCTTTCTGGAGGGAAATTAAAATGGTATCTTAAGTACTTCTGTTTAAAATGATTTTAAAGTAAGCATAAGAAGCTTGTCTCCTTAGTTTTCTCTATCAGTTGGAATTTTTAATATTTGTTCTACATGGCATGGAGAAAATTCAGTGATAGCTTTATGCTTTCATTCTAATTTGGAGTCATAAAATAATTTTCCAATGCCTTTGTTCCCCAAATAGATCTGTAACTTAAAAGCTCATGATCAGAAAAGGATTCTTCTAAATAACGAACAGGAAATCTCAATAATTTTTTATTTAAGAGATATCAGTGTGATTTTAATATTTAAATAGCAACCTATTATATCTCTAATATCCTTTTAAAACCATGAAACAGTAGGTCCATGAAAATATCCCTTATTTTTTAGAGCAAAACAACTATAACTTTCTTTTTTGACCACAGATCTCTCTGTCTCTTTCCAAAGCACATATTTACATCTTGATACCATAGATCACTACTTGGAATATGCTGGTTTATATTTAAAAACTTTAGTTTTAACCAATATATTAATATGACATCCCAAACAGTTTCAGGTCGTATCTTCCTAGAACAGATGGCAGAGTTGCTGTGAATGAGTAAAACAAACTATAGAATCTCATCAATTCATTCAACTGATGTCTTTTAAATACCCATTATGTACCTCTGCTAAGCTGGGGCACCAAGTTTGAAGGATCCTTTCCCTTAGGGCCTCACAGCTTGGTAGAGGGAGATACAGGAAAACCAGCGATGGCCATGCAATACCGTAAGGTCTGGGATCAGGTTAGGTTTGCACAGGGAGCGATCACATCACACTGTGAAGGTGGTCACAGAGGACTTCTGAAGCAATTTCAGGAGCTTTAGGGTTTAGTGTCCATTCACTTCTGGATTCTTCTTTATAGCTTCTATACCTCGTGTCTATACCAAAGTATCCCTAATGATAAAAATATGCATTACATGCCTCCACCTCCAAATAAAGAAAAGTACAGGATCAAGTTTACCATGAAGCCCCATAGAACTTAATTCTACTATAGAAGGATCCATAATGACTGGGCAAATTTCTTTTGTTGGGCTGAAATCCTATTGTATCATATTTTCCTTATATTAAGTGGATTAGATTGTTGAAGTGTTTAAGTAAGTTATGATTACTTAGAACATCCTACATTAGGATTTTAATGTGGATGTTATTATAGCATGGATAGGCCAAAGGAAGTAAGAACAAAGTTCTCTTTCTTCTTCAGACTAGGCACAAGACTCAAAATGATTTCTTAGGACACATTAGAAAGTCATTCTTTAGGCAGAAAGTCAAACCCGCCTCCCCAAAGCTAAGTCAGTGCTCAGTCAGAAAGCAAAGGCTGCAGTGACTCTGATTCCAATCCCGGGCTCGTGCGTTCACTTGCAGTATCAGGTTTTGCTCACACAGAGGCTGTGCCTGCTGATTAAGTCCATATCTCTTTTCCTGAAAACCTCTTTCGATTATTAATGAAGGAAATTTTAAAGATGGCAAGAAAATTACATTTCCTTTTGAAATTACAGTGTAAGTGAAGTTTCTTCAACTGGCTCTTTAAAAATTGAGAAGGCCTCGTCTTCATAGATTAATGAGCTTTTCCTCTTCTATTCCCACGCGAACCCTCTTGGACCTACTTATTCACTTAATAAGTCTGCTGCATATGTCTCAACTGTCAGAAATGACACACGTCTTCATTCCTCTGAGTAGGGGTAACTATTCTGGATGCTTGGGCAATCATGTTCCCAAAGATTTTCTTCAGTGTTTTTGACTGGAGTGAGTGACACATCAAAGGTTGTGTTCTCACATCTGCATCCTCCTCCCCTTCCTTCACAAGAGGAAAGTGATGGCTTTGGTGTTAGTGTCTAAAGACTGGCATTCAGATAGCCCGCTTGTTATTCTTATAGCTTACCCAATGATGCTCATTCCCATCAAGAAGTCAGGCGCTGGGACAGTCAAACCCAAGCGTCCTTGTGGGGTTAGAGCAGAGGTCCCCTTCCAGGGACTTAAAGGACCAACTCCTTTAAGGACAGGGTAGGTTGTTTGGCCATGGCTCTTTGGATTCATATAACAGAAAACCAATTGCACTATGTGAAGCCAAAGAGGAATTTTTTAATGAGAATAAAAGTGAATCCTATGAATCCCAAGAAGCGTAGACTGGCCTCAGCATAAATTAAATGAGACGCTGGAAAACCATCAGGACCAAACTTATTCTTTTTCTCCAGGCCTTTTGGTCTCTTGACTTTGCACATCTACTTCATTCTCCTATGTATCTGTCCATTAGATTTCATGGCTTTTCCAGGTTCAGATGGCCACACAATGCAGCTCTGTAGCTCCTGGATCTTTGTGTCCTGAGTTCAAGTGGTCAACAAAGACACTCAAAGATCTATGAATCTCACATCAAAGTCTTGAGAGAGAAGCTTATAGGCCTAGCTTGGGCCAGGTATCTACCCTTAGTCAAGTCAGCTCCAGCTAGGGAACCAGTCTTGCAGTGGAAGCAGGAGTGTGGGTTTAAGGGTATAATTCTCAGAGAAGGGCAACCAGAGTCTGGATGAACATCTCAAATGATATCAACTCCTAGGGTCAGTGAACTATTTTCTATCTTTCAAAAAGGTTGAGTGGAAGTAAAATGTACACTTATCCATGTTAAGCCTATAAGGAATAACCAAAATATCTGGTTTCTTTGATTTGGGGTAAAAATCACAAACTGGTTTGTTTCCTCTGTTCATCTCACACCAGTCAGAATCTCTGCAATTATATTTAACTTAATGATAATTATTTAATTAAAATTAGAAATCAAATTATTCTGAAACAAATACAATTTATTGAGTAAACAACATCTTTCAAGTTTGGGGACCATCAGAAGAAAACAATAGTAGAGAACTTTGGTGTTGAGAAGCTCAAGAACTTCACCGTTAACAGAAGAAAGCCAGCTCCAGGTTCTGCTGTGTATGCAGGAGTTTCAGTGAAAGCATAAAAGCTGCAATTCTGCTGCCCTGTGGGGCTGTCCTGTTCACGAGATCACTGGAGAGCTTCTCCTCTTATTTTAGTTTTGCATGTTGTGTAAAAATTGCTACAAACATAGCCATTTAAAACCATCCAAACTTATTACCTCACAGTTTCTGTGGGTCAGGAGTCTGTGTGTTAGTTAGCTGGATCCTCTGCTCAGTGTTTTATTGTGTGGAAGTCAAGGTGTCAGCTGGGACTATGATGGGCTGAGGCTCAGGGTCTTCTTCCAAGCTCGCTAGTTGTCGGCAGAATTCAGTTCCTTGCAGCTGTAGGACTGAGACCCTCAGCTCCTAGAGTCAGCCCACCATTCCTGTGGTCCTCTCCACAATATGGCAGTTGGCTTCTTCAAGGCCAACAGAGTATCTCTATTGCTTTGAATCTCTTGACTTTGTTTAAAGGTCTCAACTGATCAGGTCAGGCCTGCCCAGGATAATTTCCTTTTTTATTAACTCAAAGTTAACTGATTCGGGACCTTAATTACATCATCACAATCCCTATGTATTTGCCATATAATGTAACATAGTCAAGGAAGTGACATCCCATTATACATATTCATAGGTCTTGCCCACACCCAAAGAGCAGAAGCATACCATGCATGAACACTAGGGTCAGAAATCTTGAGGACCAGGTCAGAATTCTGCCCACTACTATCCAATGAAAAGAAGGAAGAGTGAGGATTGATCTTGGTTCATCCTCTGCTAGGCTTAAAGTCATCATCCCTTGGCATGAGGGAGAATTAGACTGTGGGCCTAAATATATTCATAAATTAAAGGAAATCCCAGTAATATAAGCATTTATTCCTCCTATGTGTATTTTTGTCTGTTTATCTCTTATATTGGACTGATTTATTTTTATTAATTTACTCACTTATTAAACATATTTGTGGAATATTTGTATATTTGTAGAGGATCAGAGAAGCTAAAGCCATTTGTCTAGAATTAAAAAGCCAGTCAGTGACAGAAGAAAAAACAAAAGTTAGGCCTTCCTTTCCAAATTATGGGGTTTCCCCCCATTTTTTGACCCTCCTTTGTGTCATCTGAGTATGATGACTGAATGTGGAGCATCCTGACCAAGGACACATTTAGCTGCCCTTATAAATGGTTTCCAGTGCCACCTCTTTTTGGCACTCAACTGAGAAGAGATTGGCACAGTTTCTGTCTCCTTTTTCCAGTTCTCAGTGTCATCTTGAAGAGCTGAGCAATGAGATTGTTCAGTCATTCAACTAATATTTATTGAGTGCCTACTACATGCAGGTATTGGGGGTATTCAGTTGTTAACAAATTTGAATAACAAATAACAAAACTGTTAACAAAACAGATATGATCTTTGGACTCAGAGGGCTTTCTCGGGGGAGACAGATACTTTAAAAGCAAGCCCAAAGAAATGATGAGAATGACTCTTATTGACTGACCACATGACCAGTCACATAACTTGAAATGCATTATCTTGCCACAGTGTGAGATGAGTTACTCTCATTTAAAGAAAATTTTCAGTTTTCACAAAAGGATATCATTCTTAACCACAGCTTAATTGCCTGTTAATTAAAAGATGCAGGTCTGAGGGGGAAATGGACAGTTACTAATCAACAGGCATAAAGTTTCAGTTAAGCAAGATGAATAAGTCCTAGCAATTTGCTGTACATTATACCTATAGTCAATAATAATGTATGGTACACTTAAATATTTATTAAGACAGTAGATCTCACCTTAAATGTTCTTACCACAATAAAGTAATTTTTTTGTCTTTCAGAAAATACGAAAATATCATAGGCAATTAAGGATTGAATATACTCACAAAGGAGAACTAATTAATTGCTTAATATTTTATTTTTATTCCTTCATATCTTGAGAATTAATATTGTTTGCAAATAGCAAAACTAAGAATAGTTACACGACTCTTGAAAATTCATATTTGTGGAAATAAGATGCTTATCAATAAGCATCATTTTGTAGATGGAAAAACTAGCTGATTATTCAGTCGTGCCTAATGTGATGACTTTATACTCTCTATATACTTTAGCACATGTGGTATTGTTTGCTTATTCAGAAAAAAATTTTATTATACTCAAGTCTTAATAAAATAACAGCTAACAGTTATTGAACAACTAAGTGGTTTCAATAAACTAAATCATATAGTTCTCGTACCACTCTCATGAGAACGCAATTCTTATGTGAAGAATGAGTTACCCATTTCACAGGTGAGGAAACTAAGGCATAGACAGATTATGCAAGTGGGTCAAAGTCACACACTAGTAATTAGTGGATTTGGGATTTGAACCTATGTATCTTAGTCACTTTAGTATAAGGAACTTGCACACTATGAGACAAGTATCTAATAAAATCATATTTTATTGAAGGATTTTTTTTTTTACTACAACACGTAGTAAGAAACACATTTCACGTTGTATTATACACACTCCCTCTGCCTATCTGTTATATACTGAAAAAAGTTTCACATAAAAACACTTGCTTTTACTATGTTTGGAATTCTCTGGATAACTAGGAAAAATTCTAGTTGAACCTCAAAATTGTGTACCTTTGTTTCACAATCCACTAGTGGTTTGAGACCTACAGTTTGGAAAACCACCATGATAAGGGGCGTATTAAGACACAGTAACACTAAGTGAGGCTAATAATAACTAGAGATACCATTTATTAAGCATCTACCATGGGCCAAAATACTGTCATCAATATTTATGTATAATATCCTCAATTCTTATTACACCCCTGACAGGTAACTCAATATTTTTTCACAGAAGAAGCTGGGATGTGGAGAGGTTAAGAGATTTGTCCTATGAAGATAAATCCTAACCAAAGGTTCCTTCCACTAATCTACTCTAATAACATTTAAGTATTATTAAACAATTAAGTCACTAAAAGAAAAGACACGGGTCTGTATTTCATTAGCAGAGTACTTAATAGAAGATAATATCAAATCCACTGCTACTCAATAGTTTTTAAAACCTAAGCTGAGACAAACTATATGTAGCAAGGAGAGCTTGAAGAAAATATGACCTATCCATTCTTTCAGAAAATTCTTACTGTTATGAGTCAGATACTTTTCTAAATACTTGACACACAATCCTCATTTAATCCTCGTGGTAACCTCAAGATGTAGGTGCTACGGTGTTAGTGGCCCTATTTTACAAATGAAGAAACAGGCACAGTATTGAAGTCACATACCTAGTAAGCAGCAGAGTGGGTTTCCAACGCAGGCAGTCTGGCCTACATTCTTAACCTTTCATTGTGCTGTCTCTCTCAAGTTCAACCTAGACTGAATCCAGGTACCTACCTCTTCCATTCTATTCCACAATATTGTTTTGTGCATTTCACTCTGATGTGATGTCATCAGCCTATGTTAAGAGTTGATATGAGGGCCATGTAAAGAACAAGGCCATCATTCTCAGTATTGAGTCATTGTTTATCGTGCCGCACTATGAGAACCTGTCCAGTCAATATATCAGAAGATTCTACTTATCTTCCACCATTGGTTGGTTTTTATCTTATAGATTCTGTGAAATGTGTAAGTGACCAGTATTTCTTTATTGTGTTGATTTTTAGACAACTTATACTCAAGAATGTAATTCGTGTTTCCATACTTATTTTCTTCTTTTGTTCCAACTTCCCCCTGATACTTGCGTACTTTATTTGGTGGAAGTTGATATAACTCTTTTTTTGGAACAGAATGAGAATACACAAGCCCGCCTCATTGCGTATTTATGAGTTATTATTAACCTTCATACAGATGAGGAAATTGACAGTAGGAGACAATTGAATAAAGTACTCAAGTCTGTGGCACATAGTTTAGCCCTTAATGTTATGCTGACTTATATCTGCAACCTGATCTTCCCCAGGCCACCTATGAGAAATACATCATATTTCAAGTAATCATCCCAGGTTCACCTCTATGAGTTGTGTGACCTTATACATTTCATGCAATTTCTCTGTGCCTCTGTTTCCTCATGTGTAAAATGGAGGTAGTAATATACCCACCACACAGGATGACTGGGCCAAGGAAGAGTTAATTTATGTAAAGTGCACACCGCCGTTCCTGGGACGCGCGTGTGGGTAGTGTACCTCATCGCTCTTACGTCACCATCGGCTTTCCCTTCTCCTCTTGCTCCTTCTCCGTCCTCTCCTCCTCCTTCTTCTTGGCTCTTGCCTCTCTTTTTTATGGCGAACTTCCAGCCCCTCTCAAAGGGTCACACTTATTCCTAAAGGTCCCCAGTGAGGCCTCACAAGGGCTCGCTATCAATTTTCTCACATATTTCCCCTTCAGTCTTTTACCTTGGTTCCCGCTTCCATCAGTGCTGCTTGAGGATTTCCCACCTAGCCCTTGTATGCAGCTACTGACACTTGTGCCTAGCATGCTGTTTCTCAATACTGAAGAACATGCAAATCCTTCAAGCGTACTCATCCCTGGAGCCCTCACTAAGCCATTGCTTCTGTGTCACATCATGCCAAATCTTACCAGCTAAGCTCTGACGCAGTGTTCCTTCCGCTCGGAGTTTCCTTTTTCCCATCTCTCTGTGGCTTTGAACATATGTCTCTGGGGCTTAGTCAAAACCAAAATCCTAAACAGACACCGTGCTGCCCTCTCATCCCCTTGCACTCCCTTCCTCTTCCCTTGTTCTCCTTCTGTTAACCCGCATCCCCACCAGTTCGCAGACACACGCAACCATGTTGGACCCCACCTTGGGATCAGCTGACACCCTCCTACAGATCATTGTCTGTTGCCTGTATTGCTGAGCACTCCTTATTTGGATCACAAATTGCTTGAGGTTAGAGAGTATGTCTGAGAATCCTCGCCTTCACAGCACTTAGTTCAGGACCAAGCACAGAGGTAGCACCCACAGACAGTTGTTGGTGGACTGATCAGTTTGCACTGGTCTTGATAGCTCCTGACCAAGCCAGAGTGAGAAACCCCTTTGGAGAGGGAAACCTTCATTGTCCCAGGTAGAGTGACCTAGCACCCCAGTTTGTTTGGGACTATCTTGGTTTTAGCACTGAAAGTTCCCATGGCCCAGGAAACCCCTCAGTCCTGGCAAACTGAGATGGTTGGTTACCTAGCACTGGGATTCCCTCGTTTAAATATGTCCTTTACGCTCCAGACCAGATACCAGTCCTCTCACTCCAACCTCACTTGTCTGCCTCTACCTGCCTGGACACCACACACACACACACACACACACGCACACACGCACACTCTCTCTCTCTCTCTCTCTCTCTCTTTCTGTCTTCCCCTCTCTCTCTTTCTCTATCACTCACAAGAATCATACCACCTTTACCCGTCCCCTGCTCCCGCAGCTTGTATCAGATCATATAATTCAATGGTCTACAATTGCTCCAGACTTAGCAGACCAGTGGAAAATGTACTTGTCATCTTAGCTTCTTCTCTCAGCTTTGTGACCTTCCCAGTTATCACTCTTTCTGACATTCACTTTGCTCAGCAGAGGGCCTGGGTAGAAACACAGGGCTCTCACCCTGAAAGGCTGGATTTCAGATAGATCTGGCCTCTGCCTTCTGAATCCTTGTAGAATGATCGGAGTTTAACACATTTTCGTATGTCAGATTGCCATTCTTGGGAAGTGACGGCTGAGGAAAATCCCTGGTACATGAGTTCCCTACACCTTGTTATCCCCCCACGGCCCTAATTACTCCTTTCACACTGCTGTCTTCAACCCTTCCACCAGCACTTGGGTCCAGCACAGCTTCACCATCTGCTCATATGACACCAACATTATGGCCTCCCTCCATGCATCCCTAAATGGGGCTGGAGAATGCAATGGAGATGGCAAGTGTGCCAGCTGGCATCAGTGACACAAACCTAGACAGTGATGAATCAGGGCCCAGGACAGGGAGGAAGAAGGGAGGACGCTGATGGCTAATTGTGTACTGTCATCGGTACTCCAGGGCGGATCTCTGTGCTCATGGAAGCAGAATCAATATGGTGTTTCTGTTCCTGCAGCAAATGCATAAGCTTCTTGTTAATATGTGGTCACATGAGAATGTTCAATAGAAAAGAAACATTTTTGCTTTTGTGTGTCTCTGATTGACATTATTGGGGATTCTCCAGGGAGTTTGAGGATTACTTAAAAATGGCAGGGAGGGGTTTCTGGCTGCCAGGGGAGGAGCCAAGGCATGTTGATCATGCTGATGGGTCATTTCTGTCCTGCAGATTGCTGAAGTTCCCACCTGCCTCTTCCACCCTGGGTCTCCAAGGTCCTCTGGTCTTTACTTTATGCCTTGCAATTGATTCATTCATTCACTTCTCTCTGAATGCTGCTTCCAGGATTAAATTGGCCAAGCATCTCTTCAAGATTTGTTCTATAGATTTAAATTTAGGCATGTTGATGTTGGCTTTTTTTATTGTCGTTATTGTTGATTTTTATGTATTTGATGTTAAGACGGTTCTATATTCTGTGACTTTCTGTTCTTTGCTTTTCTATTGAATCATTTTCCCTATATATATGTGTTTGCTTTTATTTACTTCACTTTCACCTTTCCCTTTTTTTTTTTAGCTGAGGAAGATTTACCCTGAGCTAGCATCTGTGCCAGTCTTCCTCTATTTTGTATGTGGGTCACCACCACAGCATGGCTTCCAACAAATGATGTAGGTCCTTGCCTAGGATCCAAACCCAGGCCACCGAAGCAGAGTGTGCAGAACCCAACAACTAGACCGTGGGGCTGGCCCCTCACCTTTCCCTTTTTCAAATGGAAGTGGTAGCACAAAGGCACCCAATAAAATATAATACTCGGCACCCAATAAAATATAATACTCTTTCCCAACAGAGGAAGCTAGATGCCGTTTTTGTTTTATCCAAAAAGCCCCCATAGATCTTGCCTACTCTCGAAGCAGATATATCTCAAGGGCTGATGAAGCTGAGAGGGAGAAATGTGTTTCCAGTTATATGGATGAAATACACAGAAGTCCCAGATCAACCCTGTGCAGGAGACTGAGGCAGCCCCAGAGGCAGAGCCCCCACATGGTTGGAATCCTAGTGTTATCTCAGCTCCAAAATATTCAGATTGGTTGGTGAGGTTCCTTCCAATCAGGTCAACTCAGCTGACCAGTGAAGCACAGAAGAAATAGGAGCCTCATGGCCTTGACTTTATAAACTAGCTAACAGAAGAACACCCCTTAGCAAGGCCAGCTTTGGAGCACCTGTCTCTCATTCTTACAGGAAATGTACTTATCTAAATCTCTTCTCTCTTGCTAAAAAGGAAAGAAAGAAACAAAATGCTTGAAACAGTGGAGATGGCCGGCATGAACATTGGTGATTACATGTGGTGCTAATAAACAACTTCAGGCACAGAGGAACAGCAAGAGTGTCAAGAGATTACTGGATTGTCAGAAGTTGTGACAGAAGGTCCACTGGGGAGGGGGCATAGAAAATGCCAGATAATAGAATATGATTCTTGTAGAGCCAGAAACAAGTCATGTATGAGGGATAGTGAATGGAAAGTATGATTTGGGGCTCACCTGGATATAAAGAAAGGTGGTGATGGATACAGCCAGAAGGTAAAGACCTTTACAGAATGATGGTTAGGAGTTTGTGCTTGAGACACTACAACTGGGAGATTCTCAAGTCAGAGAGGAAAGGTTTTGATATAGGGAAAATGGAAGACCAGGGGAGGGTTCTTAATCAAAATGATTCTTATAGAAAATTATGCCTTTGCCTATGATGAGGAGGAATTGCAGAAATAATTTTCCAGAAGTAGAGGTTGTGCCTGGTCCCAGAGAGAGGGGTAGAGTGGGGGCAGTTTTAATCTCTGCTTCAATGTTGTGGCTAAAAAAATGGATGAAAATGCCAAACAGTGCCTCTCTGAATTAGGCTTTAGCTATTTTGCCTCCCCTCATAGCTCTCCACACTTTTGTGTAGGAAGCAGTTTTGATGCCAATGGTACTGGTGTTTTTTTTTTTTTTCTCCTGGGGATCAGAAAATGTGGGTTTCTAGTCCCAGTTTTAACACCACTATGGAAAGCCCTCTTTCTCCCTCCTGCTTTGGGGATGCTGAGCTGGCACAGGTATGACTTTAGCCTTGGGGATGTAGCTTAGAGGGAGGGGACATAGGAAGCCAATGGAGCCACCCCTATCTCTTCCCTGAAAGCCACCAGCAGCCACTGGATCTTTAGAAAGAAACGTAGTGGGAGAAGTGGGTCATCCCTGCATCTGCTCAGCCTCTATTCTGGAGTGTTAGGAAGCCAGCTCTGACCTGGGAAAGTCTTTAAATTCAGGTGCAATGTGATGAGATGCTCAGGCAAGGACGCTGTGGTAAATGGGGAGGGTTTGTCTCCTGTTTCAGATTCTCAGTTGGGCATCAGCTCCTTGAGTTTCTTTTTTGCACTGAGTGCTTCTGGTTGAATCAAAGTAAGTTTGCCATGCACAGGGCTTTTGTGACTAACCCTTGGGTTAGTCATTCTGGGGCTGGAATAAGAACTTTAGACTTCCTAAATTGTGAAGAGAGTGTGAGTTCTCCACACTGCCCCATATGTCCTTCCAAGTAAAAACATTTTTAAGCCATAAAATATGTACAGAGACGTCCTACCAAGTTGTGATTTTTTTTTCCACAATGATTACATGGATACTTTTAAATAAATCAACATTTAAACGTATTTTTTCTCCATTTTAGTTTCCCTGCTTTGCTGATGCTCAGTCTAAGCACATGTTTAATTGACTTGTTGGATGATCCAGCAGTGGTCACGTCTCCTTGCTGGGCCTCAGTTTTCTCGTCTATGAAATAAAGGTTTTAGGTGGAAGATCTCCAAGATCTCTTCCAGCTTAATTTTCTGTAATTTCACAAGCTCAAAGACCAGTTTTCTGACTACATTTAGCACCACCTTGTCTTGGCGTTTTGTGTCTTCCAAATTTGAGTGAGAAAAAAAATAATGGCCTTTCCATATTCCCACAACTCCTCATACTTATTAAAGGTGAGTATTTGAAACATTTCTGAATCAAAATTAAAGAAAGATTGTGTCCCTTTTTATATCCAAATCTTATGAAGAATATACGTCTGTAATCATATGTGATCATCAGCAAAGTCCTTGATATGCTGGTGGAAGATATTTTGGAATAAAGGCAACACCTTTTTGGAAAAGGATAACAGTTATGACTGATAGAGGATAACTGTACCATATTTTCATCTCTGCCAATAATTTAGGGTGTGGTGCTGAACATTTCTCTTAATCTTTCTAGGCTTTAACTTTCCTCTTTGTTCGTTCATTCATTCATTCATTCATTCATTCATGACTTACCTACCTCTAATATTTTATCATAAGGTAAGTCTGTCTCTAATATTTTATGAAATTTTTCGTGAACACATCTCCCATCTACATCTTGCCAATTCTTATGCCAGTGCCCTTTGACTTTTCACCTCTGTCCTGAATGGAAATACTGCCTTGCATCCTCTGAGAGCATGGCAGCAGAAACTGGGTCTCTCCACAAGCCTTGCTGTAGTCTGCCTCTCAGATGGGCGCTGTTCATTATTTGCTAGAAGGTTTCTATAACAGATGTTACAAGACAGACAAGCAAGCGCACACTCCCCGAGCCTGGAGCACGCCGAGCCAGGCACGCACACACTCGCCAATACCAATACAAGGAGAGCTGCCGGGGCGATGGAGGGAGTGTGCTGTGGGGGCCAGCGCTGCTCCAAAGCTCTGCTAATGTCTCTGTGTGACCATGCTGTATTTTCAGCTTGTCATCATGGCTGGGACAGTGCTGCTTGCCTACTACTTCGAATGCACTGACACTTTTCAGGTGCATATCCAAGGATTCTTCTGTCAGGACGGAGACTTAATGAAGCCTTACCCGGGGACAGAGGAAGAAAGCTTCGTCACCCCTCTGGTGCTCTATTGTGTGCTGGCTGCCACCCCAACTGCTATTGTAAGTACAGAATTAGACTTCCTTCTTTATTGTCAGATACTAAACGACATTTCCTGTCTGCCTTTTCTCCTCTTTTCTGTCTTCCTGGGCATTCACCGGCAGCCTTATCAGGGTGTCCTGTTTCAACCAAAACAGAGTCAGCGGAACTTTGCATGAAATCTCATTAAAATAGGTCTTGCTTTTATATGTGGCTTTTGCTTTTTGGCATCTGAATTCAAATATATATATATATTTTAAAGCACGTGTGAATGTCACAAATCAACAGACATGATTGGCTAATGTATTAGAAACAGCTGCCGTGCTCTTAAAAATATATACTGTGGGTTGTGTGTATTCAGAAGAGGTCCTGAATGTAAATGCTGTCATTGATATGAAGACTCAGATCAGAGTGAAATAAAATCCCACCCCCAGGCCTGTATTGAACTGCTGTTCTGATTGAACTTCCAGAGAGGCGGAGATGAGAGAAATGGCTTGACCTGAAGTTTGCTATGATTCGTTCTTGGTGGCTCTGGCTCTGTTCATGTTATATCACATTCAATTAAGTTGCAACATTACCTTCATTTACTTCACTCTTTTCTCTCGTGAGGCAAAAAAATTGGCTAGACAATCCTCTAGGGAGACTGTTTCAAAAGCATAAAGCTCACACATCTGTGTTATCTGGAAAAGTGATTTAACACTTAGATATTTTAATTTTAAAAATGACTTTGTTTTAAATAAACATTTCTGTGTCTAAACATGCTACAAGGTCAGATTAATTGGGCTGTAATCTCAGTTATCATTTTCCCCTTTCTCTTCGGATAGCTGCCTCCCCCAACTCTTTCTCCTCCCCCACCCGCCCTCCCCCTCCCCTCTTTTTTAGGTGGTAATAAGAATACTGACTGGCATGCTGGGGAATATACTGATTGCTCAGACGTTCAGTTCAAGTATTGTTTTCTGTGCAAATGTTTTGCTTGCTTTAAGGTGAGAAATTAAATAGAATTTTGAGGATAAATAATAGGGACATAATGAGTCATACTACTTTAAGTTCATTTTGATCATTGATCCTAGGTTGACAAGCTCCCCCTTAAATGATGAGACTATGCTGTCGAAATCAAGGTCAGCAGTGATAAAACCTGATGTATCAGAGTGGTTAAAAACACAAGCTTTGCTGTCCGAGATACCTGCATTCTCAGCCTGTCTATATGACTTTGGGCAAGTCACTCTATTGTCCCCGTCTCCCATAAAAAATGGGAATAGTGTGACTGCCTACTTCATAAAGTTGTCATGAGACTTAAATAAGATGATTTGTGCCAGTGACTTAGCACAGTGTCTGGCATGTACTAAGTGGTTAGAAGGAGGGGAGCAAAGAACCTGGCTGGAAACGGTTCTTCGCCCTCTTCAGGATCACAGACCTGTCTCCTCTACGTGAAGACAAGGAGATTCCGCTAGAACCCTGGTAACACCTCCCCTTTAGAGTGATGGGTGATGCGCCCTCTCTGAGAGGAAGGCTAATCTCTCCATCCCTCTTACCTTTCCCTTATCCTTTCTCACCAGCCTGAGGAATAAGAGAAAGTGTGGAAGACACCTTTCCTTGTTCCTCAAAAGCTGACACTTCACTCCCCAGATAAAACCTGGTGGCCACATTGGGTTCTACCTGGGACCCTAATGCTGGCTCGGCCTGGAGGCAGTGGGCTTAGTCTGCAATCAGATCCTGGTTTCTTCCAGTCTCATAAGCATATCATTTTCCTGTGTATTCAGACATGAATCTCTGAGTGATCTGTTGACTTATTAACATATTTTTCTCTCTTCTTCCCAGTCCCAGGAAATATCATTGCCTAGGTTCTCCTATAACTAGTTCTTATAATTATAGAGATTTTTTTCCATTAAGAAAATACTAAGGAAAGCAAGGGAAACAGATTAATAAAAATTATGAACAAAAAAATAGTGAATCATGTTCGGCTTCGGTGGCCCAGCGTTAGCCGGTTCGGATCCCAGGTGTGGACCTATGCACCGCTTGGCAAGCCATGCTGTGGCAGGCGTCCCACATATAAAGTAGAGGAAGATTGGCATGGATATTAACTCAGGGCTAATCTTCCTCAGCAAAAAGAGGAGGATTGGCAGCAGATGTTAGCTCAGGCCTAATCCCTAAAAAAAAAAGTAGTGAATCAGAAACAATAGAAGTGGTAAATAAAATCAGGAGCTAATTCTTTGAAAAGTAAAATGTACAAGCCCCTGGCAAGTCTAGTCTACTATAAGAAAGGCAGAAGTAAAAAGAAAGTTAAGAAAGAAACGAATGTATAAGCAAAAATAAATAAACCTTTACAAATCTACACTGTATTTGTATTTAAATTGTATATACAATTTTGTGCCAATAAATGCTTGAATCTCAATAAAATTGAAAACATTCTATGAAGAGATAATTTACTAAGAATGCCTTAAAAAGATGTAGTAAAGATAAATAGATGAATAACAATAGAATAAATTTTTAAGTGTATCTAAAATTTATCTCACAAAATGGTATTGGCTGCAGACACATAGCTGTAGTATAAATTCTTCAAACTTTTAAGGAATAGAAAATCTGTAATATATAAAATGTTCCAGAGTCTAAAAATAAATGGGAAGCTTTTCAATGCACATTACAAAGCAAGAAAAATATGGATTTTAAACACTTAGAAAGTCTACTTACACATCCACAAAAGCACCCTGAATGGCAACAATCTCACTTAAGAATATTGATGTAAGGAAGAGAAAGGATTGATAGATTTGTCTACCTAAAAATAAGCATTTCTATCAAAATAAAAAGTAAATTAAGATTGTAAAAAAGTTTGCAGCATATGAGGCTCAAATGTAAATATCCTTAACGCTTAAAAAGATGAGCTTCCCAAAATAAAAATGGGAGAGGACAAGAATAGACAATTAACAAAACAATAAATTTTGTGCATATAAACATTTCTAAACTCATCAATTACCAAAGAAAATTAATTTTTAAAAACACAGCATTTTCCCCATATAAAATTGGCAAATGTTTTAAAGAAACATAGCCCATGTTGTTGAAGGTGTAGATACTTTCATACAATTCTAGTCAAAGAGATTTTCTTTCTGAAGAGAAGCTTGTCAAAGATGTATTAAGAGTTTTATAAACTTCAGACCCAGTCATTAATTCCATTTCCTGAATTTATGTTAAGAAAATAATCAGAGTTTTATATATATACAAAGATTTGTGTGTAGGGATGTTCATCTCATCAATAGTGTTAGTAGTGAAAAAATAGTAGAGGACCGTATAAGTACATTATTGGGCAGTCATGTTTTTGAAGGACCTTTAATAGCAATGAAACATGCTTGTGATTTAATGTTAAGATTTTTTTAAAGGCTAAAGTACTGCATATAGTATCATGAGTAAAATCTTTTTCGCATCTACAAGAGAATCTGACTGTCTCTTAATTTTCTGGCTCTGTTTCGCTAGAAAAAGAAAAAGATGATATCTATCAACTGTGTTGCTTGGCAAAGTTAACCCCTGATTGGTGAATTGCATCTGAACTCAGAGAACCATAATTACCCAAGAAAGTACCATGTTATGACTTCCAGTGCAGTGACTCTGGAAACTCGGGATGTCCACTGTGGGGCCTTAGAAGCTGTACCTATGGAGTTGCTTCACCATATATTGACTTCTATAGGGCATGAGGCTTTTAAGCCACGGTGGCTCCTGCATTTGCTGATATGTCTGAGGTCTCCTTGCACCTGAGCTGTACTGTGCTGCTGGACTGCTGTGAGAACACTTGCTGAAGAGAAGCATGTGATGCTACCCTGTTGGCAAGCTATGGTTCCTTCCAAGTGGACCAGTGCCAAATGTAGCATGTGGTTGTTTGTGGGTCTGAGTATTTAATAGACCCTAAGAAGATACCTTCTGTATGTTGCAAGTATAATCCCAAATGTATAATTACATAAAAAAAAAGACTAGTAAGAAACAAACTAAAAATTTATAGCTATTGTCTCTGAATACTAATGGTACAGTTAATTTTTTCTTTTCTTTTATACTTTTATGTATTTCGTTCAAAATTCTACATGAATGGATATTATTTTCAAATAGAAAGATATATTTTAAAAACAAATTATGTACTCCAGTTCTTCTGGCAATAATTATGAAATGACCAATCTTAAATAAGACTTGGAAATGGCCATTCTAAAAAACAAAAATACACATGGCCAAAAAACAAAAATAGAAAAACAGAACTTTGTGAACAATTTCTCTTCTCTGTGGGCAAAAATGATAGATCTTTCATTCTAACATGTTCAGTAGAAACTCTTCTTGAGGCTACAGGTGTTGATCATATCTCTTCCATCTTTTCCATATCTCTTCCAATCACACAAATTTGACTTGAGAGTCAAATATTCTAATGGGAAGCCAAGGGGATATAGTCAATGAACAGTAAACTAAGTATTAAGAAGCTAAAGTTCTACTCTAGCTCTGAAGTATAGAACCCTGATCCAGCCTTTCCATCCCTTTGTTCTCTGGTTGAAAAATGTGACCAATAATGCTGGCAGGGCCCTAAGATATGTGCTGAGGAATATTCCATAAATGATGATCATAAGAATAACATCTTTAATTCACTTATATTCTACAATCCTTGCCTAATTGATCCCCACAACATCCCAGTGAAATAGGAAAGAGACATCCCAAAGAACATAGAGAAAATGTATGGTCCAATTCTCTTCATTTTTAAGTTGAGCACACTGAGACTTAACAACGTTAATTTGCTGAAGGTCCCAGCTAGCTCTGTAGGTGACTGGACAGATGGCCACCCATTGGATTCCACTTTTATTTTCCTCCTGAATGAGGGACATTGCTAGCAACCAGGGCGTCTAATAGCTGATGGGTGAATGGCAGAGCGTTGTGTGGCCTTGGAACCCTGCTGATGGTGCTTGATCTTCCCCCCAAGACCTGAAAACATGTGATCAGCAGTAGGACAGAAAGCAGAAGAACCCTTTTGAAGCTCAGGGACATTTCCTGGGAGCAAGGAGCTGTGTTCATTTCTTCTGCCCCATCATATGGAGGTATGGCTTGTCTAAGAGCAGCCTTTGTTGGGCAACTGGGACACAGATCCCAAGGCCCTAACTCAGCACACCCCCTACTTCTGAGTGTGCATCCTTCATTCTCTTCACAGTGCAGAGTCGTCCTTTCTCAGGTTTGCTCTTTCAAGAGAGGCAGGGGTCCCAGTCATGGCTTTGCTGCCTGAAAGTCATGTTCCCTCTATGAGTTCAATTTCTCATCTGGAAATAAAAGGAAGGGTTGGGCTAAATGGTCTCCAAGATCTTTCCAGTTCTAATATTCTATGAGAAATGAGAAAAGAACAATCTGATTGGAAGCCTACAAATGTCAGATTCCCAACTTCTAAGTCTCGACTTTCTTTCTAGAGATCGATTTTACACCTCTGTGACTGGTCAAGTGTTTCACAGAACTGCAGCTTTTTATTATTCCTCCTTAAACCCGTTTCCCTGGAGTAGAAAGAAGGCAAGACTCTGGGGTGACTTATGTGACACTAACAAATGGCAATTTTCAAAAAAGTAGCTCAACCTGGACTTGTCCTTGGTTTTCTGTGCATTCTGACGCACGTTAACCATAGAAGAACCCAGCACCGTATTGCTGTCTCTGTGGATAGGCATTACCAGCCGTATTCACAACTGCAGGGATGCACAAGGAGACGTGAGGGAAAAGACTCTGCCACGTGTTTGACCTGTCATTTCCTATTTCTCCTTCGGTGCTTTGCCGTCAGAAAACATCAGCATCATGTTGAGGCAAGGCCACATGGGATAAACTGCACAGGGACAGGCCACTGCTGTCCCAGATCTTAGGAATGGTTAGAGCTTGGAAGATTTATTGCATCCAGAGCCGTTTACCCAAAAGTGGTGGCCCACACTCCCAAGAAATCTGCAGGGTGCTTCAGACCAAAGTGGAAACCCTGCGCTGACTACTGCCTCTGACCCTTCCTGAATAAAGGCACACACTCAGAGTCCAAGGCAGAGAATCTGTTTGGAGAAGAGGGCATGACTGGGCGGAGAGTCTGATTCACCCTCATTTTATCTCAGCCCCAGTGCCACAAGGCATGAGAAAATGGCTAATAAACCTTTTTCTTGGCCTCACCACAGAGTGGCAGGGGAGTATTTAGTACTGAAGCAGCAGAACATTTGACACCCAGCCCGAGAGAGTTGAAACAGCTCTCAGTTGGCATGCAAGTGTGCACGCACGCTTATCCAAGACTCATCTAGAATTTCCTAGGAAAGGAAGAGACAAACACAATTTGACAGAAAGACACAGTTTGGAGGAAATTGTGAATCTTCATTTGGGGGGTTTCTGGGCTGTAAGCTCTTACAGTGACTGTGAAAGCCCAAAGCGCAGTGTGATCACAGAGAGGGCTCTCAATAAATGCACGTCCGTTGGCTGGCTGACCAGGGACGCAGCTGCTGAGGCAAAGGAGACATTGTAGGACCTTGTACTGCCTCATAAGCTGCCTCTTCCAGGCTCTGAACAACCTCATCTGTTGAAACCCCTTTGAACACTTTGTAATTCACATCTTTTCCCTTTTGTACATTGTCTCGTGGCTTCCTTTTTTTTCCTTTTTTTTTTTTTTTATCATAAGCACATTTTCTTCGTTGCTAATGTAGTTAGTCTTTAGAATTTACATTTTTTTCTGGGAAAGATTTATAGATATCCCCCTTAATTGTTGTGGATTTTTTTTAATTGATGGAAAAAATCCATTTCCCCATTTTTGTCTATGCTGCAAATGAGTGCTCTGAATTCCTTTACAGATTGTTTTTGCCCCTGACATCATCCCACAGAGACACTTGCTTACCACTTTTAAGATGCCCCTTCTCAGGACTGGTGACTACGTGATTGCGTTAAGAGCTTAGATAATTTGTTTCTTGAAAAGACTATTGTTTGCCTAGAATTATGTGATGGTCACCTTACTTGGTGATCACGATACTTTTTACCTTTTCATTGAGAACAATATTTTAGCTAACTCATTTTAAATTCCCATTTCTCTTATATCCACTGTCCAGAAATAGAAGCATAAGAAACTACTGTGCTTTGGAATGTAGCATACCACCTGGGTGCTACGTTCTGTATCAAGTGTGAGCTTAAGACAGCCTTCTGAATGGGTAGATACAGCCCCTGGATTAAGACCAGTAAGGAGGCTCCAACCCACAAAACACTTATTATTCTAGCTGCTGAACGATTTTTAAAATGCTGTCATCCAAATGGCTTTGATTCTGTTGCAGCCTTGAGCTTTGAAAGGCATAGGAAGTGTCTAGGGCTGAATTTCTTTGTTTACACTGAGGTGTGATGAGGCAGAAGTCAAGAGCCCTTGAACCAACCAAAGCTCAGCAAGTGAGAGGACCAGAACCCCTCTGCAGATCTGGGTTGTCAATGGCACACATCAGGAGAGATTAAAGCAGAATGCAAGGACACTGGCATTCAGGACTGGCAGCATAGTGTGTACATTAAAAATCTCCTGGGTCACATTTAAATAAAATCTACAACAAAAACCATGTCTGTCTTTCTTGGAAATGCTGAGCACTGTGAAGCCTCCCAGGGAGACTATTGGAAGCATCTAAGAATCCCTGGGACTAAAAGATCTGAAGCTACTTGGACACCAATATTGGGAAGTGTGCAAAGAACCCTCTCCTCTTCCTCAAGCATGACACACAGACAACTCAGAGGGGGGCTACCAGCTTCTGCTGTCCTTTAGGAACCCAGGTGACAGAGATATCAGGTGATGTGATGACTCTGGAGAGGTCTGCATCCACTTTGCTTTACAGGAAGAGTACTTGGTGAGGGCCGAGTCCCATGGGATTTTAAAAGTGAAAGAAGGCTGAAGGAAGAAGCACCACAAGAAACCATGCTGGCCCTGGAGAGCTTAACCTACAGAACTGAGATCAAAGCCCAGTCATGTGATTTTAGTTTCCCTTAATCAGTCCTCTCTTGTCAGCTCCTATTGTAAAGGCAAAGAGGTGGGAACTGAAAAAGCACCTTGGAGGTCTTCTAGTCCAACAGATGGGAAACTGACAGATTGACAATCGAGAGACTGAGGCCCAGAGAAGTCAAGAGGCTGGTCCAAGATCAAACACCTGCTTAGCAGCAGAGCAAAGCTAGAGTCACAGCATGTTTCCTTACTCCAGGACTAGGCTTGATTTTTTTAAATCAACTTCAACACACATTCTTGCCTAGATAGACCAGGAAGTAAAGGCAACAGACATTTCTTGAGCACCAATAGATGCCTCGACATACATTTTTTTAATACTCTAAACAATTTTCTGATACAGTTATTCTCCTCATGTTCAAAATTATGAAAAAAAGGAAAACTGAGGCTCAAAAAGGTTCAATTACTTGCCCAAAGTCACACATCAAGAAAGGAGACAGCTGGGATTTCAACTCCACAGCCCACATTCAAGAAACAGCGATAACTTTGATATTGGCAACTATCAGAGCCACAACTAGCCTATGTGTGAACCCAAATCATATGTTCCAGGAAGTCTAGATGCACTTGTTAATGACAACCATATATAACATGCAGTGAATCCCCCTTACACTGTGAAATTATAATACATCTTTCAGTGACCTTTTTTTTTATGCAGACTGTTTATATTTTGAGATCTAAAAACTGTCCCCTAAATATTTTACATATATACCACTTATTTACCACTTACCAGGTCTCCTGTAAAATGTTTGTGAAGAAATGATGTCTAAAAGATAACACGCCAAACTGATTCACTATATTCCAGGGTAACTTGTTTATTTTCCATTACTTAAAGTATATTTACTTGTATCTCAATGTCTTATGTCACTTGGGATTGTAGCTGGCATAGCTGGGATGAGAAATACACCAGTGGAATTCATTTGCAATTCATTTATTGTCAGATCTAGGGTTTGGCCTTGATCGTTTCTCACCAGAGGGTACTCTCATTTGCTATGAGTGATATGGTGTTTGTTAGCCAACAATCGAAAGGTCCTAATAGGCAGGGCAGCCAGGGCCGAACACATGGAGGGTCCCACATGTCCCAGCTGCTCTCCAAATAGAGTGGTAGATAGAGGCAGAGTGTGTGTGGTGAAGATACAGATGGAAGAACCCAGCCATTGCCAAAACCAGAGTCATAAATCTGCCACAGTGTGCATAGTGGCATCCAATGTGGGCTGAAGGCCCGGCAGGAAAGAAGAGAGGCCCCTTCCTTTGTCGAGCAGAATCTTCTCTCTCTCTCCAAGCAGAATCAGGCCCTGAATGAGACTATAGGATCCAGTGGATGGAGAAATAGCACCCTATGTGTGGTCAGCAAAATGCGGAAAATGAACATCCACGAAGCCCACTCACTGGGGTCTGAGAGCTGGATTGTTCGTCAGCAAGCTTTATGTCCATCACAGTCTTAACTAAGAACCAGGAATATCTTCCTACCTGTTAGTTATAAAATGACCCTCTTCCCCTCTCTCTTCCTTCCTTCCTTATGTAGAGATTCACTATCACTTAATGTATTCCACACGTTATGTCAGTAACTAGATATATAGGTTAGTATATATCCTTGCTCACATTTTTCTTTTTGCTTCATACCTCAATTGTGATTTGAATATTGCTGGCCAATAATAATAATTCTAGTACTGCTTATTATCTTTGACATGAGAGTCTTAGGACGTTTTACTTATGGATGTATTTGAGCCCTGTACCCTTTTGTGTGACAAGTTCTGTTTGGTCTGGTATGCCTGGGAATGATTTTGTTTAGATTTGTGTGTATGTACCTATGTGTGCCACCTGTGTTTTTAACAAGAATAGGTCATGTGTAGATTTTCTCACACATCTTGCTTTGCGTCCTATTGTGTGAGTAGTGGAAAGCTTCACTGAATGGAGAACTTCTAGAATTTGCACATCTCTTTCCTATAGAATATAACGTTTTTGGCTTCTGAAATAGCTGAGGCAAACAATGCTTATTTCTTATTTATTCTCATGTGTTTATCACTCTCCATTCCATTTTCCTGATTTACTTTTTAATCATATGTCATTTTACAAAATTACATGATATATTTATTAGTTTGTGTAACCCTCCCCCCCATGCAGCTGTTCACAGCTATGCCTCCGGTGCTAGAACAATTCCTGGCAGAATGGGTACTCCCAATCCAAAAATGTTGAATACAAAATGAGTACATGAGTGAATTTAGTTCAAAAGAGAGAATTCACTTTCTGTTACTTAGTTCTTGGTTTTTATTTATTCTTAAGGAATACCCCAAGACTTGCGTGCTTTCTGGCCTATATTAGGACTTCCTGCAGTGCTCATCTTCAGAGAAATTAAGCTCATAGGGTTTTATCCGTGAATAGATCCTCTAAATATTCACTCTTTTATTTATTCAACAAATATTGATTGAGGCTATTATATACCAGTCCCTGTTCTAGGCACTGTACAAAGAAGGGCAAAAGTCTTTCCTGTAAGGACATCATAGTCAAATGAAGAGGCACATACAAATCATAATTGTCATTAATTTGATAGATGTCAGGATATAGATCTGTGTAATGTGTTGTGGGAGCAATGACAAGACAGGATGTCCCTTTTCCTGAGGGGACCTGGCAAAGGCTTTGGGAAAGACAGTGACATTTTCACTGAGTCTGGAAGGATAAATAATGGAAATCATTTTTCCTTCTTTATAGTCTACCTGATTAAACCTGCATTCCAAAACACTTTCATGAATATGATATACTTAATTCATTCAACATTGAATAACTGCTATGAACCTTATACTGGGCTGGGTCTTGCAGGTATAAGAAAATAAGACAGGCAGGTCATCCCATAACAAAGAATAACATTAATAATATGTAATTGTGATAAGAACTAGAAAGGAGGAACACAAGGTAAGAGATTCATGTACAATGAGAATACCTAAGCTGGTCTGTGGGATCAGAGAGAGCTCCCTCAAGAAAATAGTATTTCACGTATCTGAGCTTGCTTGAATCTATCCCCATCTGTTCACTAAGATAAAGCACAGTATTGCAGTTCCATCCTGTACAGTAGGGACAAACAAAGCCCCTTGGCACCTTATTTTGGCAAAAATAGGCCTTAAGAGGGAGGACTGAGTTTTTCAAATTATCCAATATTTTTACACAGCAGAGTATCAACTCATTGTTGATTCCACGGGATGTTAGGCACCAAATATTTCTAACTCTGCACAGCCATACTTACGTAGCACCCGCCAAGGTGATCTATGCTGGCTCACTGTTTGCCTGTCCAACCCTGAATTCTGTCTATTCCTGCTGACTTCTTATCCCACCCCATTCTGACTTGCCCATAGTTCTATTTCCACTACACCATTCTATCTTATACTTGAGTATCATGAGTTTTCAGTGTTTAAAGCATATTACATTTAACTTGTTTTCTATGTTCTCAATCTTAAACACAAATTCAATAAATATTTTTATTGAGTCACTACTATGTAAAAATGTCCTAGTTGAGAAGAAGGACTCTGGAACCAGGTTTTCCTGGCTTCAGGGCTGGGGTTTGTGACTTCCTAGCTCTGACAGCCTTGGACAAATTATTTAAGCCTTCTGTGCCTCAGGTGTCTTATCTATACAATCAGGATAACAGTGTCTACTTATAGGTCACATTCTAGAGCCACTTCAGACAGTATCTGACTGTGTGTGGCCATGTCCCTGAGACCTTCAGTTTCTTCACTCATAAAAGGAAGGGGGGAAAAATCTATAAATGATTCTAGTTTTAAAATTCTATAGTTTAATTTCCATCACCCGTGTGCCGTTCATGATGTTGTCATCTTTATCCATCTAAGCAGATATTCCATGATGACAGGAGGAATGTAAGCATGGGAATTCATAAAACATTAATAAAGTTTATCTAAAACCCCAGCAAATGCATAGCAAAGAAGAGCATCTATAAGGTTGCATTCTTCTGGGGAAATGTTGAGATTAGGATAGGAAAATAAAAATGGCATACGAGGTGGTGGCAAGCTTGGACTTTGGCACCCAGTTGCCCTGGGTACCAATCTCAGTTCAGACACATGCCAGTTGTATGCTCTGGAGGGTAAGTTACTTAACCTTGATGAACTTTCATTCTTCACCAGTAGAGCGAGGGTAGTAATACATACACTAGGGATCTTGCGAGCATGAAAAATACTATGATAAAGTGCCTGACACCCGGTTTTCAATGGATAATGGTAATTATTAACTTTTTATTCTTCATTGATGATTTTCAGTCTTCAGTTGTGGCAGTGTTAGAGTTGGTGACAACTTGCCTCATGCCAGTTCCTCATTTTAAATGGGAATACCCTGTGGTGGGTGCTTAAGCATAGTGAAGAAACATAAGATGTGGTCCCTGTTATCAGGGAGCTTACAATCTCTGCAAAGGCATTATGATTTAAATGGTAATATACATGTATTAGTTCAAGATAACAGGAGAGAGGTGCCAGTCGTTAAGAAGGGATAGTCAACCAGTTCAGACTAGGAGAAATATAGCTCAGGCAAATGTGTTCAAAAATAAGGATCTATCATCTAAATGATGGTAGTATTGCCACATAATGAAGTAATAATTTATTACAATGTGTATGTGCAATGCATTGTTGGGCACATTGACTGTCCCAGTCATTCCTCATTATTGCAACTCACACATTCAGTTAAAAAATTCAATCTCAGCATGAGTGAGCCTTATCATAAATTATTACAATTTATTGTTTCAACTTATGTTTTTATATAACCTTAGAATTTAATATTATAGCCTAAAATCTGTCTGAAATTATCGATTATTGCTCTCTCCAATTCTTTTGAAAAGTTAAATGCAATCTACTAGTTAACTCTCCATCTCTCCAACATGCTATCTTTTGAAAGGATTTTGAAGCCTCAAAAAAGAATTTTTTTAAAGCCACTGATCTCTTGTATTAGACAGCTCTCCAACTTGACATTTCTTAAACATTCCTTCCCCAGATTTTTATTGGTGAGATATCCATGTATTTCATAAAGTCAACCAGAGAATCTCTGATTGCCCAGGAGAAAACAATTCTAACCGGAGAATGCTGTTACCTGAACCCTTTACTCCGAAGGATCATAAGATTCATAGGTGAGTACAAGAGCATGCTGAGCTGAGCCCCTACTTACAAGTGAAATTTACTAAAGATGAACACACTCGATAAAATAAACTAAGCTCTGGCAGTATCAACTTTAAAAGCAAGGGTTGCTTTGGGGATTTTCCAGGAAGTGCAGAAATTGAGCCTGATCCTAGTACCAAGTCGAATGTTTTATCCTTGAGGTGAAGCAGTACTTATTAAATTGTCTTACAAATTATTTCAGCTTTGATTTTTTCCCCTATACTACATTTATATGAGATTCTCTCTGGACGTATATTTTAATATTGCCTGGGTATTGCTATATACCCTTTAGCTAAGTTAGACAAGGACAGGGACAGCATGGGAGACCAATAAAATGAATTTAGAAATAATCAAATTTCCTGACAAAGATTTCCCATCCAGTAATTTTGTTATGCAGGGAACTTAACAAAGTATGGGAAATCTAGCCCATCAGGTTCTTGAAAATAATGCCTTTCCAAAGTTGGAAAACAAATACTTTTATTAGGGTTCATGACAAGGAATAATGAAGGCATGTTCTACGTCCCTCCTTCTAGGACTTTTATAAAATCTTCTGAGGAGATATGGATGGTGATTATAGATATGGGAATGAATGTATACATGGGTATAGGTACGAATATAGATCTTGCAGTCTCTCCAACAGTAAGTACTCAACGAATACAAGTACTACAGCATTCTAATGAGATCCTGCAAATACCTGCTTCTTGGGAGCCAGGATAAAACTCCCCAAGTGTGAACATGGCTGGGATTCAAACCAGCCATGGTGCCATTTAGAACATATAGAACTGACTATTGAGAACATGAGGACCAGAATACAACATGCTCTCAGCTCTTTTGGTTATCCTTGATCCCTTTTTTTTTTTTCCTATTATAGAAAAGGGTTGAATTTCCTCAAGTTATGAGCAAGAGAGCACGTCAAAAGCAAATATGCAATAACTTATATGATTGGAGTGAAACGAGGAAAGCAGTAGAATGGGAAGCCTAAGAAAATCTAATTTAAAAGAAGCAAAGCTCAACATTAAAATAGTTTTCGACGTTTACTGATGGTATTTGCAGAATGACCTGTGGAAATCTGTGGTCAGCTCCTTGGGTATACCCTAATCAATATGACGTCACCACTGTCTAGTTCACTCATTCCTAACAGTGATGCCTTTCAAAGATGTCCAGAGTTTGGTCACTTCCCACCAGAGTGGCTAGATAATAAATCATCAAGGAGAAAAGAGAAGGAGAGAATAGAATATTTATTATACAGGATGCTGGACTAGACGCTTTATATACATTATTTCATTTAATCTACCGAACACCCTGTAAGGTAGGTTGCAGTCCTACTTGTGCAGATGAAGAATCTGGTTCGAAATGGGATAAAGTAACTTTTACCAAAGGGAAGGAAGGAGAGAGGGAGAGAGGGAAAGAGAGAGAAAGAGAAAGAATGTTTCCACACACGTACATAATTTGATTCTGGGAAGAAGATTTTGTGACCACTGTCTGATCTGCTTCCTGCTCACGTAATTAAAGCAAGTGTCTCAAAGCAGGGGCGTATTAGATTACAGTTAAATGGAAATATCTTTAAAAGTCACTTTTCTTTTTCCTTTTTGATTTTATTGGGATCATATTGGCTTATAACATTTTGTAATTTCAGGTGTACATTATTATATATCAGTTTCTGTGTAGACTGAATCATGCTCACCAGCAATACTTTAGCTTTTATCCATCACCATACATATTTGCCCCTTTACCCCTTTCACCCTCTCCCCACCCCCTTTCCTTCTGGTAACCACTAATCTATTCTCCTTACCCATGTGTTTGTTTATCTTCCACATGTGAGTGAAATTATACAGTGTTTGTCTTTCTCTGTCTGGCTTGTTTCCCTTAGCATAATACCCTCAAGGTCCATCCATCTTGTTGCAAATGGCATGATTTTGTCTTTTTTATGGCTGAGTAGTATTCCATTGTATATATATACCATATCTTCTTTATCCATTCATCTGTTGATGGGCACTTGAGTTGCTTTCACATTTTGGCTACTGTGAATAATGCTGTGATGAACATGGGGTATGTAAATCTCTTTGAGTTGTTGATTTCATGATCTTTGGATAAATACCCAGTAGTGGGATAGCTGGATCGTATGGTATTTCTATTTTTAATTTTTTGAGGAATTTCCATACTGTTTTCCATGTAAAAGTCATTGTTATTTTTCTTTGGCAAGGATAAGTCATACCTATTTGTGACCCAGTCCAGCTGGGCCAGAATCCAAAGAATGGAAATTTTAACTGGCATCTATCATTTATATAGGTCTGCCTATATGGATTGACAGGGCAAGTTTCTGTTCATCAAGGAATGTCAGAAGATCCCCACCATCCAGGAATGAATCCTGCAGATTGCCTATTGTGGTACCTGAAATTCCCACTTTGGTTGCTGCCTTGGGCTGAGGCATGGTTTCAGGAAGACAACTATTAAAGTAGAAATTTCTCATCCTGGAGGAGTATCAAATTCCTATTTTCATAATCAATGGCACATTGGTCCATTAGGGTCCATCATAAGCTAGCAGAGAGGTAGATCCTGAGAGCATAAGCCAGGGACATTCAATTGAGATCAGTAGGAGTTCAGCAGCCTGAGCTACTGCTCATAGGGAGAGGATGCTGGAGTAGGGAGGCAGCCAGCAGGCGGCATGTAAGTCTTGGAGAATTAGTGGAATCAGCAGTGAAAGGGAAGGAGGATGGCTGAGTAAAGAAACACTTGCTTCATGCTTTCGTTTTATGTCACCAGGATCTGTCCAGTTTCTTAAATCAAAAACTTAGAAGTTACCCTAAGCCATCTGGGAACTTGTTAGAAATGTAAATTCTTAGGCCTCACCCCACACCTAGTGAATCAGAAAATCTAGGCATGGAGCCTGATAATCTGATGACAAGTTATCCAGGCGGTTCTGATGCGTGCTAAAGTTGGAGAGCCACTGGTTTGGGTCATTTCGATTTCTTACCCCTTTAAGTGGTCTCTCTAAATCTTGTCTTGCAACTTGCCTCCATTCACCCCAGCCCTGCAAAAATGCCATCTGTTGACCATTTTGCAGATCTTTCTAGAGCAAAAAATATGATCAAGTCATTTCCCTGCTTAAAATCTTTCAATGTATCTCTAATGTTCTCAACATAACCTACAAGGCCCTTCATGATTTGAGGTCTTCTCATGTCTCCAGCCTCATCTTGTGCTACTCCCTCAGAAGGACCTCTTCTCTGACCCAGCTATACTGCTTTCCAGGCCCTCAGAAGGGCAGTGTGATGCCCCACTGCAGTTCCTGTTCACGTGCTGCTCCTTTTGCCCAGAATATCCCATTGCCACCCTCTCACCATTAAAGCTGAAAAATCCTACTCATCCTTCCGAATGCTGCTCCACAGCACCTCTTTACCAACCTGGACAGGGAGCCACCTCCTCTTCCAGGTCCCCACTGAGCCTTCCCCCTATGTCTTTTCTGTGCACTTACCACATTACCGTAATTACTGAAGTCTGTTCTTCGATTAGTTTGTGATCCCTTGGAGAGCAGAGACCGTATCTTTTTCACTCTATATCAACAGCATATTGCAAAGTGCCTGGCATATAATGAATTTTTAATAAATGTTTTGTTTTGGTTTTTTTTGAAAGAGCAAAGATCAAAGATATACTTAGTTAAATCACAGATCTGTCTAAAATTGCTTCCATAAATGCTGATTCTTAAATATTCACTGCCTCCTGTTTAATTAACTTTATTATCACTCTTCAGCTTAGTTCTAGGAAATTAAAGTGCATAAATAAGGCAACTTATAAGGGAAAGTCAGAGAAGTCTACAATGACTTTTCTTAGAGGAGAGTTGGAGGTGGGGAAGGAGTCTGTTTATCTTGAGAAAGGTAATGTACTTTTTCTGAGTATCTGAATTAATGTTTTTTCATAAGAGGAAAAAAAGTACTACTTGAAACAAAGATCTTTTAAATAGAGATGTTTCCTTTGAAAAAATTAAAGTAAAATAAGGCAGTAATCAAAATGTATTAGAAACATTATTGTAAGGAGTTTAACAGTCTTTTTTTCAAGCCCAGTAGCCAGCAGAATACATCCTATGCAATTGGCATTAGAAAATGACAATTGTTTTCGGCTAACTATGCTAATTAAGCTGAAATGGCATGACTTTTGGAGTTTATGTAATTATTCTAGAATCCATTACAAATGGTATTTCCCAACGAATACAATCATCATTGCAAAAATGGCCAATGAAGTAATAAAATATATATATATATATATACTTTTTTTTTTGGTGAGGAAGATTGGCCCTGAGCTAACACCTGTTGCCAATCTTCCTCTTTTTAGGAAGACTGTCCCTGAGCTAACGTCTGTGCCAATCTCCCTGTATTTTGGATGTGGGATGTTGCCACAGCATGGCTTGATGAGTGGTGTGTAGGTCTGTGCCCGGGATCCAAATCCATGAACCCCAAGCAGCTGAAGCAGAAGACACGAACTTAACCGCTATGCCACTGGGCTGGCCTCAGAGAGAAAATGTTTTTAAAGAAAATAATGCTTTATGCTGTCAAGCATGAGAAAAACTTGGGATTCTAATACATTTCTGGTGAGACTAAGTTGGTATACTCTTTTTGCATAGCAATTTAACAGTATAGTTCAATAACATTAAAAATAACTTTTTTTCTTTTTTGGTGGAGAAGATTGGCCCTGAGCTAAGATCTGGTGCCAATCTCCCTCTTTTTGCTTGAGGAAGATTGTTGCTTAGCTAACATCTGTATCAACCTTCCTCTATTTTGTATGTGGGACATCACCATAGCATGCCTTGATGAGTGGTGCATAGGTCTGCACCTGGGATCTGAACCCATGAACCCTGGGCTGCCAAATCAGGGCATGTGAACTTAACTACTATGCCACTGGGCCAGCCCCTAACTGTCCTTTTGAACCCAAAATTCCTCTTCAAATAATATATCCTAAGGAAATGATCAGAGATGCAGATTAATTTTATCGACTAAAATTATTTAATCAAAATGTAAATGAGAAGTAATAATATATAATTTAATAATAATTATTAAAAATTAATAGTAATAGTATAATTAAAAAAAAATAATGCTGCCACCGTAAGTTTCAACCTTAGAAAATGGTATTTTTAAGAATTTTTAGTGAAAGAGGAAATATTCAAGATACAACGTTATGTAAGAAAGTCAAGACACTGTAAGTCTATAATTATTTCAAAATAAAAAGGATACATTATATAAGTGTGTATGTATTTGTGTGTGTTTGGGGATGTGGATGTGCGTGTATCCCATAGAAAAGAGATTGAAGGGAAATATACTGTAAGTTCACAGTTGTCACTTCTGAGTTGTAGGATAATGGATGAATAATTTTTATTTTTTGCCTTCTATTGTTTTGTAATTTCCAATTTTTTATCATAACTACATATAATTTTAAAATTAGAAAAAGAGCTAAACATCATTTTTTTTTTTTAAAAAGGGGGAGGATTGTCAAAATAGAGGCCCTCCAGAAGGTTGGCTGAGTTCTTTAACATGGTCTTCAATGTAGAAAGCAGAGCTTAAAATGGTACCTTGGCTCCCAAATTCCTTGTCTTCTCTAGTCTGTGTGATATAGACTTGAACAGAGCACTCCTTGCCTCGTCTCAGAGATCCAAATTAAATTCTTTTTTTTTCCTGAGGAAGATTCTCCCTGAGCTAACATCTGTTGCCAGTCTTCCTCTTTTTGCTTGAGGAAGCTTCACCCTGAGCTAACATCTGTGCCAATCTCCCTCTATTTCGTACATGGGTCACTGCCACAGCATGGCTTCTTGAGTGGTGTAGGTCTGTGCCCAGGAACTGAACCCAGGCTCCTGAAGTGGAGGGTGCTGATCTTAACCACAAGGCCACAGGGCTGGCCCCATCCAAATTAAATTTTAAGTAAGAAAATGGCAAGACAAGTGAAATCAAAGAGAAAATATTCAAATTAAACCATCTCCTCCTGTTGATAAATGCTAATTGTGTTGATCTTGACAGAGAAGATTAAATTCCTCTAATTCACAAATCCAATTTTTTCCCACAGTTCTTGTTATAAGAAAGATTCCTCTCAGGCTTTAGGTATAATCCTTCATAGCCAAACTCCTCTACCCATTTCTAAACTGTTGTATAAATTCTTCAGTTCTGTTTACATGATGTGGGAAGGGAGGAAAGGAATTGGCTGAACTAACAAATTTGACCAATATTTAATGAAAACAAATGTAGCCAAATTAGTGACATGTATTTAGATTTCTCCCTTTCCTCATTTGTTTCCCTCTCCATCCTTTCCCTTCTTATATCATTCCCTTTGGTATTGCATGAAAATGAATAGCAACAACAATACACAGATTTATGTTGTCAAAAGATAAAACCCTGCATTCCTTTTTCAGCAACAAAGACAAAATAAGGAAGTCACATTTTCCCATAAATTCATGAAGATAAGTTCAGTTAAATTCTTTTCATTCACAAATATACCTGAGTGAACATATTCTTGTAAATATAAATTATTAAATAGGAATTTTTAAATTTAATATTGAAGAGTAATGAATAAAAAGCATTAGAATTTAATGAGGGATTTTGGTTTGTTTGCCATATGGAAGGAAAACTAAATTAACTTTGCCTTCCTAACTCCTTTCTTTTAGGTTAAAGAAAAAACAGATCCAAATATGGCAAGATTAGACTGCCTATTAGCACCTGAAATAGCCTGTCATCCAGAAGCTATTTATTATGGACTTTCCATTTGAGATTGCATAGTTGCTCCATTATTACTTCTAATAAAAATTTAATTAAATTCCAGGCAAGTCTAATGCCATTTAGGTCAGGTCTAAGGACTGGGTAACACCAGACAGAATAGAAAGTGCCACGGTAAACAGTTAATTCATGTATCACTAATTAATTGCCATAAATTAAGTGTGATCTAAATGAAGCATGAATATTTTAAATGCAGTTTCAAAGGTCACAGTGTTTTATGGTTGTAAGAATTGATACCCTGAGACAAGCTTAATGTCAGCCTTTTCCAGAATGAGAAAATCCTTCTCAATTTTGAAAGTCATTTAAATCCATTTTATCTGAAGAGACTTTGATTCAATCAGTCCATTTTTATTTGCATTTGGTATTTATAATTAAATTTGAACTGGGGGACTGCTCGTATTCATTCAACCTTCAACGAATAATTTATTGGGCATCTACCATTACGCTAGGCACTGATGAAGGTGTTGAGGATATCTCAGTGAAACAAACAGAAAGAGGTTTGCCCTCACTGAGTTTATATTCTAGTGCGGGTAGACAGGCATTAAACAAAATAAATAAATTGTAGTGTTTGTTAGAAGATAAGTGCTATGGAGGAAAAATAATGTAGGGAAAGGAAATAGGGAGCTTGTGGAGGAAGACATACAATGTTAAATGGTGGGGGGAGGCTGTCCCACAGTGAGAATCGTCTAGAGTTGGCAGTGACTTCATAGCGGGGCCGAGCGATCAGGATGATGACCACCCCAGGAAACCAGGTGCCCGGTGAACTAGGCCAGCTCTATGTGCTGACAGAGGAAGGTGAGCCTGGCTAGGTAGTCTAAAAATAACTTGCAGTGCCCAGGCACCCAACCTTAGTTCTGAGACAAGAGGTAGACCATAAAACAAAAATATCAAGAGCAAGGCAGGGCATGGACCTTTAAGCAGATGGAGATATTTCCACAACCCAGAAACAAGAACCAGAGTTGAAGATCAAGTATATAGATCAGGAGGAGAAAACAAGGATGGATCCTAGGGAAAAAATGGAACCTTAGTTTCTGGACCCCATAAGCAGCCAAGCTACCAGACCTGGAGACTAAGATGTCTGGTACTTCCTACGAGGGGCCATGATTGGCTCTGTGGGTGGTGATCAAGGATGCAGGGAAAGGAGGAATGCCGAAGCTGGAGCCTTGGTTGACCTAAAAGGCACAGCCAGGGATCAAGGCTGCTCAGGTCTCAAGAAGTTGTGATGAGGCTGCTTTTGGTTGCTCTGCTCAGTGCAGAGGACAAATTTGCTCCCCTTTGAGTGTCATCCTCCGTGAAGCAGAATATTACAGACCCGGACGAGACTCCTGGCCCAGAACTCTACAGGTTGCTCTGATTATCAAGAGGAAAGTTATTTAGTCAAATGAGACTCCAGTGACCCTTTTCCAAGGGCCTTCCCGAGCACTAGTGTTTAGGGGCTGAACTCAAATAAAATGATGAACTGAGCAGATTGTTGCTTTCTCTAGCACTTTGCAGGTTAGCCAATGCAAATTCATGGCACTCCAGGTAACTTAGTTGGTGTAAAGCAGAGTTTCTCAACCTCAGTATTATTGACATTTTGGACCAGATCATTCTTTTCTCTATAAGGGTAGGGGACTGTCCTGTGCATTGTAGGATGTTTAGTAGCATCCCTGGGCTCTACCCGCCAGATGCCAGTGGCACCCCTCCCCCATTAGTGACAATCAAAACTGTCTCCAAACATTGCAAAATGTTCCCTGGGGCCACGATCACCCTCAGTTCAGATCCAGTGCTGTAAAAATTTAAGAAAACAAGTATATTTCAAAGACTTTTAAAAAAAGTTCTTTGAATATTTTTGCTATGCAAGATATTGTACACATAAAATTAGACACTGTGAGGTGCTAGAATACTATCTGAATATCAGAAATGGCTCCTAACAATTGGTTAAGGGCAGTTTCAAAGTTTTCTATAATGAAGAAAAAAGCAGTATGTGTTTTGGAGACAATTTAAAGTATTACATCAGAACATAATAAAAGTGGTTAGGAAATGCCCAGATCAGAGGGCAGCTCCCCAGATCAGTATCCCTTAGTCACCAACAGGGCTGGCAGCTGCCCCTCGAGACTTGGTGCTGGTCTGGTGGTGGGAATGGGAGTGGATTCAGATCATCAGCTTCAGCTTTAGAAACAGAAACACAAATCAGAACGGGTAGGATTTGAAGTCTGTTATTTGGAAGTCCTCGAGCTTTGATATGCCTGCGTTTAGATTCCTTGGTAAGCAAGGGATCCAGAATCTTCCCTCTCCACATCTAGTTTGTCTCGTGTGTACTTCCTAGACTTCGCTGCATCCACATCCTCCATGCATTTTAGTGTAAAAGTATCATTGCCTCTGGCAGACTTTTAGGATGCTTGTCTCTGTCAATCAGCATTGGGACCACGCTGCCTGGAGGAACTGAGAACCAGACATTTAAAAACTAGCAGGAATGAGGGAGGAGTCAGACATTTGAGAGAGAAAGCGTGGAGGAGCTGTCCTGAGAAAGGAGGAGTAAAGAAGACACTCCTGTTGAGATATAACCATGTCATCAAGACATCATGTAATTTTATGCTTTGGGGAAGTAGAAATGGATTTGTTCTTTCACTTGTAAAAATATTTGGGGGTTTTCTAGCTGATTACCCATCATCCTTATTAAGTAATTATCCTTTATTTTCACTTATGATGAGTAGTTATAATAATGACAAATATAGGGTATTTTCAAAAACACCAGCTCATCATATTATGAAAGGTGCTTTATTATTGCAGAGTGGGAATAACATACAGAGTTAAATACGTGTTTGAGGTTGTTAGAATTATAGGGTTCTTATCTCTTTCCGCTATTTAAAAATTAATTTATAATCAACTTATTTAAAATACTGAGGACAACCACATCCCTCAGTTATAAAAATAATAGTAACTAATATCTTATGGAGCTCACAAGTTACAAAATATTTTTAGAACTATTTTCTGTGATTTGCAGAATAACCCTGTGATGTAGGGACTATTTAAAACCCATTTTACAGATAAAGTAAATGAAGTTCAGATTAATTGATTTAAATACAATCTGTTCTTAGGATTAAAACCCTGCCATCAAGACAAGTATACTGCTGTCAGACTTCGGTGTTTTCACAATATCTGTAGGAGAAAGAGATCACAAGAATGTTGTTCCGTGAATCCCTGAAATGAACTGTCTGAGGAACCCATGTGTTCAATTCTGTCAGAAACTTCTTTTTGACGCATTAGATAATATTTGATGTACGGCGATCAATTTGCAACAATGACATTTGTATTATACCAGGAAAAAAGTCAGATTAATCGCCAATGTGATGAGAAAAGTGCCTCATTTGATGATATCATAGGTGTTCTATCATATTCTTGTTGGAAAATTCTCGGCTAAAAAACAGGAATTCTTGTTCTGTTGTGACAAATGCCATACATTTCATCAGGGGTGTGCTCTATCTAAATCCTTGCTTCTTCATAGTGCCTCTGTGTGTGTGTGTGCATGCATGTGTGCACGTGTGGGTGCTACCAAGCATACAGAGCTAAAATGCTTTTTTCATGGCCTGATGCCTACCCATATTTTTTAAGTACATGAAAATATAAGCTTAGAGAGTTATGATTAAGAGTATAGATTGAGAACTATACTTTTTAGTTTCTAACCCCAGCTCTTCTACTTACCAGCTGTGTGAACTTGGTCAAGTTAATTGACCTCTCTGTGCCTCAGTTTCCTCATCTGTGAAATGTGGAGATAATAATAGTGTCTACCTCACACAGTTGTAGTGAGGATGACTTGAACTAATATTTCGAAGCATTTAGAACAATACCTAGTACATACGAAGCACAATGCATTGGCTATCATTATTATTATCTTATTATTATTACCTAGGATCCATGGCAGTCTTACTCAAATATCTTATCAGCTTACAAGGAAATGGGATGAACATAACTGCAGATAAATATCTTCATTAGGAAACTTCCAGTTTGAATAAAGCATGTTGAGAAAACATTTCACCATCTTTTTCTTAAGAAATGGTTGTTTCTCGAAGGGATGGTGTTCACATTTTAATTGAGAACACATTTGCAACAGCTGAATGACTTCCTCCATTGAAATTTTCCACTGAGGATCTTGATGGGGCAAAAGAAAAAGAAAAAATGAACTGTATTCATTTCTTTGTATCTTGTATTTTATTTACAATGGTGATTTGACAAAAGATTCGACCTAGAACTAAGAGTTGGTGATTGAATCAGAATGTACTTTGAGGAAACTGATAATAAGAACCCCTTCAGAGTTCCCCTTCTGCTGTCATCAATGGCACTGGTGAACCCATGCCACTTGCTTCTACTTGTTTGTGTGGAGTAAGATTTGCATCAGTTTTCCCCCTAAAACAAAGGCCAGGAATTGAACTGAGGGCAACTTTCCTTGTTTCTTCAACATCATAATAGAAAAGCTACCACAAAAGATTCACAAAGCTGGTTAAATTTTGAAAACAAGAAAATGTTCAAGCATTCTCAATATCACACAACAGAGTAGTTCTCTGATTCTCTCTTTCCTTGCATTGTTTGGCTATACATAGACACAAGAGCAGTCCTTTTAGAAGTGTTTGATAAGAGGTTGAGAAGATAGGTTGAGGAAGTAGACTTTCCTCCCCTTTTCAGAGAGTACCGTCACCAACCTAACCCAGATAGCTGGTTTTGATGTCTTTTTCACTATCCTTTTCTTTTTTAAAGTCCTATGTGTTAGTTTCTCCACATAAAAATGTGTAGAAGACATGCTTTAATGTGCCTATGTGTTAATATTTGAACTGACAACCATTGCAACTTCTCAGAAACGGGGATATTTCTTTCAAAGACATGCTTGTCTAAGTAAAACTGTACCCATCAGTATTTCCCAAGTTCGTTATCACTTCCAGACGCATCGTGCTTCACAAATGTCCCTGGTAAAAAGTCTTCCACGTGTGTAGCGTGGATCTTCATACTCCAATTTAAAGGTGGTTTTTTTTTTCATTCTTACTCTCTTGACAATCGAGACTACTTCGATTCCCAAATTACGACTTAAAAGTTTCCCGCCTCATGAGACACTTACAAAGTCCCAGTTTTCAGTTATTCTCTTTATTTGCTAGGTGCCTAGCAGTATGCTGGATTTTGTGAAGTTTATAAAAAAGAGACAGGATTCTGACAGCTTACATGCTAAATGATTTGATGTCAACACTGTGTTCAGTAGCATCAGGGACGTGAGACATCGACATGAGTAAGAAAATTTACCCAAGTTCTTTTGTACTTTTTTCCTCTTCTCCTGTTAACCTTCTCTGAGGTTTCTTAAGCAATTCATTCATTGATTCCACAAATAGCTATTAAATGTTTACAACGTGCCACATTTGACACTAGGTGCTTGGAAGACAATGTTAAACAAAAAGAGATGTGTTCTCTGCTCTTATAGACCTAATGTGTTCTACTATTCTAATGGGAGAGATGGACATTACTGAATAATCACACAAATGTAAAATTCCTTCTAGGACAAGGGATGCAAAAAAAGAGGTATAATGGTACCATACTAGTCTAAAATAGGAGTATTTTTTCCAAGACCCTATGTAATACGTGATTGTTTATTTCTCCCTATTCACTATTTTTAATTGAGCTTTAAGTAACATATAGCATTATATTAATTTCAAGTGCGCAACATAATGATTTGATATTTGTATATTTTGTAAAATGGTCACCACAATAATTCTGGTTAACATCCATCACCATACATAGTTACAAAAATTTTTTTCTTGTGATGAGAACTTTTAAGATCTACTCTCTTAGCAACTTTCAAATATGCAACACAGTTTTATTGTTTATGGTCACCATACTGTACATCACATCTCCATGACTTATTTTATAACTGGAATTTTACCCCCTTCACCCATTTTGCCCACCCCCCTGCCTTTGTCACCCCCTGCCTCTGGCAACCACCCCTGTTCACTCTTCAGTGGGGCAAGATCTATACACATTCAGTGCTCATTAACAGATAAAAGTGTGTGACTGCTCTTGGCCCTCTTTTCAGAGCTTAAGCTTGAGAGCAGGTTGGTGTGCAGAGCACCAAGTCCAAACCTAAGTTAGCAGGCTTTCTAGAGCTCATCAAATCCAATGGTCTGGCCTCTCCTCCTACCCCCACTGCTATAAAGATGGGTGCACACAAAGCTGCAGTGCTCAGCATGCACTGCTCTCTAGAGCGTGCACCTCTCTTCCTCTCTGAAGCAGGATGCCAAGGCCTTTCCCCTGCCGTTTCCTGCCTAGTCATTGTGCAGCGGTGTGTCTCTACATACATTTAGAAGAATGAGGGAGGAGAGGAGACAGCTCCAGCCAAATTCAAAGAGCACAACTCATCCAGTGGAGTGGCAGCAATCGTTTTTGCTAAGTAGTCTAAATTCTGGATCTCTGAGTTGGGGGCCAGACAGTAGGAGAGACAGGAAATCTCTCCCTAGATTTTCTCCAGTGACCTCTGTCTTCTGAGAAGAAGCTTGAGTTTTCCACGAGGTAAAGCTGCGTGTGTGTGACAGAAAGAAACCTCTCACTGATTCCCGTTGGATTGGAATTAGGAGTTTCCATCTTTTTTCACTGTCTTCATATATATTGTAGTGGACACTTACGAGATGCTCTATCAGAGGCTGTCAGCAAGGTGCCATTTTAAATTGGAAAATTACGCATTTATAGTTTAACATAGAACAATGGGCCTTCAGTTCAGAGGCTCCCCCTAAAGTCACAGGTTCTCTGTGCCTAAAAGGAAGTCAGTCCTTCCTTTGCTCACTCCCCAGTCCCTGCTAATTATCACTCTACCTAAGCTGGGTCTACTCCGGGTCTATGCTTCCTAAGGAAGGTCTCCTGTGCGGAAAGCAACAGGATCCTGCTCGGCAATGAGCAGTTATGTGTTCTGACCGCTTCTTTGTTTGGGAGGCCTAAAGGTATCCTGGTATGAGCCTTATTACCCTTTGCAAACACACCGGTTATCTCTGGCTACAAAGATCCTCACGAGGCACATTTCCTGGTTGTGCTACTACTACCTTCTTGTGGGAAAAAGGGTGGAACCCTGCACTGATTCCGTAGCAGGGACCAAGTCACAGAGTCTTACCTCCATGTCCTAAATTACTAGTGGTCAGAGATCCTAACCTGTCCAGAGACATTCTATCTGAGGTCAGATGGATCCAGGTAAAATCCCAAGGAAAAACGTAAGGACTTTTTAACACCTTCATGTTCCTCTTTCTTCATCCTTTGACTTGCCTGATGGGGGTCAGGTTCTTTTAGGCCGCAAAGGTTTCCTTGGCTGATCTATCTCATCATGACAGGGACCACAGATATCATCAACAGATACTAGTCTTTTTGTCCTAATTCCACGATTCTTCTAGCCTCGTGGTCCTCTCAGCGTTCTAATGCCCCTCACCCCTTAGGGATGTGGGAATTCCCAACTACTTGCCCACTCCATCCCATGCCAGAATGTATGGGTCTGGTGGGCTTAACCAGTTTGACCTTCCCTCTGTCATTGCTGGTGCAGGACCCTGTTGCTCTGATACCATGCTGGATGCGAAACATCTCTAAAAGGCTTGCAGGGCTCCTGAGCTACAGCCTAAGAGGCACAGGATACACTTCAACTGGATTTCCAAAATTCAATCTGGAGATTTCTATTGCCTGCCCCTGGAGTTTGACAACCAGCATGAGGCAGGGAGCGTGGCAGTGCCCCTTCACTCCTTCAGCCAGACCAGGCAGGGTTCTGTCTGCTGCATCCTCCCCTGAGCACTTTGCTTTTAGACTTCTGCGTCTGCTGTAAATCCATTCAGAAATGTAACCAGCTCCCCTGAAGCTGTGGGGCGCTCAGCCATGAGATAAATAGAACCCATTAGCAAGGGTTACAGGAATGAAAACTGTGTCTGTTAAAATGTCAAAAATATAATCTCACTTAAAGAATTTTAGTCACCAATTTTAGGGTATATAGACATTTTTAAAACATCTCCTTCAAATCATCCCTTGCAATACAGGAGAGCATAAATGGTATTCCACCCGAATCTCAGGACAAAAGTAGCTATTTTTAGCTTCTGAGGCTTGTGAAACACACACAAGGAGCTCAGGATGAAGAACAGAGAAATGGCTGGAGTTCCTTACAAAAGCCCCGTAGGATCTGAGGTCTGTGCGTCACTGCTGCAGGTTCCGGTGCCTTTTGTTGGCATGGCCTGGGCCAGGCACGTGGATTCCCCAGGCTGCCACAGTGGCCTTCTGAAGTGCGAACAAATGCACCAGGAGGAAATGTGTGGAAGGAAGATGCTTGTTAAGCCATCAGGAGAAGCAGACATAATCCAGAAGAGGCAGACAGAAGAAAGGAGAGCAACTTTCAGCCAAGGTGTCACATGACAGTGAAGAGGAAAGCTGGCCGTCACAGAGTGACTCTGACCATAGAGCTGGCACTTCAGATGCTGCTGCAAGGAGCCTAGAAATCTGTGGTCTCAGAAAGAACAAGCCTGCCCTAATTGGAAGCATTTCTGACAAATAAAATGCCAGAGGAAAATGCTGTCGCTTTCCCCTTTTCAATCATAAATTACTCTAGTTTCCTGGAAAAGTGTGAAGACAGACTTATTACCCCTTGAAAATACCAGAGACCTGGTCTTTGATTGAAGACGTAAAAAGAATCCCTATCCATTCAGACTTCTAGCACCTGGGCTTGAAAATCGCCACGAATGATCAATGAATGCCTCCTCTCAGAGGTCAGACCCTATGAGGGTGAGCTGGCTGAAGCCATTAAAAGAGCCAGTTCTCGTGTGATAAAGCACATCCTGGCAAAGCCACAAAAAAGAAAATTATAGCAATCAATACAGATCAGAATGAAAACCAGATGAAGGTTTCAGCCAAACTTGTCTTCACTTCTGCTATAATGGATTAACTTCTGGGCGCTGACATCAGCACAATTTTCAGATTCAGGACATTGAATATTGTCAAAATTGGGAAGAATTTAATTGAAACTCTACCCGACCCTTGACATTTATGAGGGTTAATTCTGCCTTTCACACTTGCCAACTTCCTCCATAATTGAGCTGCATTTGAAGTCTTCTTTATCCTTTTAAGTGACTTGCACATACCTTGGCTCTGCGCATCCCCTCCTGATATATTTCACAGAACAGTCCACAGATAATCTATAGATGTACCGTGTAGGCTTTGGAAGAATTCACGGTGAAGCTTACTATAAGGAATTCTGCTTATCCATGTTCAAGCTTAATGGGCCTAATCCTGTGGAATTTACCAGAGAACAGATTAAATCTAAGAAATGTAGCCTATCCACAGGATTTTTAGCCAAACAGCAAAGCCAATGTGGTAGGAAGAATAATTCCTCCCTCTCCCAAAGTGTCCCTATCCCAAAGTGTCCCTATCCTAATTCCTGGAAACTATGGATATGTTACCTCATGTGACAAAAGGGAATTTACAGGCATGCTTAAATTAAGGACTTTGAGAGGAGGGGATTGTCCTGGATTATCCAGGTGGACCCAATGTAATCAAAGAGTCCTTATAAGAGGGAGGCAGGGGAGGCAGAGAAGGAAATGTGACAATGGAAACATAGGTTGTAATGACATGATTGCTGGAAGGGGGTCACAAAGAAAGGAATGAGGCAGCTTCTAGAAGCTGGAAACGGCAAGGAATTCATTCTACCCTGGGGCTTCCAGAAGGAACACAACCCTGCCAACACTTTGATGTTAGCCCAGTAAAACCTGTTTTGGGCTTCTGACCTTCAGAACTATAAGAGGATAAGTTTGTGTTGTTTTCAGCTACTCAGTGTGCGGTAATTTGTTACGGAAGTAATAGGAAGCCAATATAGTCAACAATGTTCATCTTTAACACTCTGCCTTTCTTCTCATTTTCTCTTTCCAACATCAAATGAAACATCCAATTCAATCAAGGTTTCTGGAATAACCTTGTTTCTCTCTTTTATGGGCAACTCCTTAACAACCTCTTTCACTCTCATCGGCCATGCTGTTGTAGATAACTCCTCTGAGGAGGGTTTGCATTTCCAAACAAGACCAGGGAGTATATATTTTCTGTAGAAAGAAAGAGAACTGATGATAAGTAACTACTTAAAGCTGGGCCACATAGCAGGCATTTTGCACCTGTCTTATTTCATCTTTCCAACTCTTTTCTGAGGTTTCGCTCCCCCCAACCATTTTGTAACTGAAGGTTCTGAGGTTCAGAGAAGATAAATAAGTTACACTGTGAATGAGTCACCAAAAGTGGGACTGGAACCCAGATCTACATGACTCCAAAATCCAAGTTCTTTCCATTAGAACGTGCTGCTTCGAGTTTACTTATGCAAAACAATAAAATGCTAATAGCAGAATGCCTCAATTTGGAAGAAATAGTGGTCTGGGAAGCAGACACCACTCCCTGGAAAGATCAAGGTGAGGGGACGATTTGACTCTGAGGAGGACCTTTTTGATAGATTGTCGTGGACGCTCACCACTGTGTCCCCTCTCAGAGACAAAACCAATCAATGGTGCATGTTGCCATTCCTAATTATTTTAAATCTCCTTATAGGGGTGTTCGCATTTGGACTTTTTGCTACTGACATTTTTGTAAACGCCGGACAAGTGGTCACCGGACACCTAACGCCGTACTTCCTGACAGTGTGCAAGCCGAACTACAACAGCACAGACTGCCGAGCGCACCACCAGTTCATAAACAACGGGAACATCTGTACTGGGGACCTGGATGTGATAGAAAAGGCTCGGAGATCCTTTCCCTCCAAACACGCTGCTCTGAGCATTTATTCCGCCTTATACGCCACGGTGAGTATGCGAGCCTTGCCTCTCGCCCAAGTCGAGTTTGGGCTGAGATTTGTGTCTCTCTGTCCCCCTCGCCTCACTTCTTTCATCACTGTCGTTTATAGTGATTTTTAAAGCCTCCTTATAACATGTTTCTCCTGTATTATATCATGCTGTTGTCCGCACCCCCAACATCCCAATGTCATATCCTGCCTGCCACAGGATATTCGTTCTGGAAAGAATGCTGATAATCACTTAGTCAAATCGTCCCATTTTACAGATACAGAAACTGAGGTCCCAGAGAATAGCTGAGAACACACAGTCAGAGCTGGGACCCAGGCTCCGGCACCATGTCTGGGATTCTCTCACTGTCCCAGCACTCTTTGCCAACTTTCTGATTGGTTCCAGAACAGCCTACCTTTCTCACACCTCCCTGTAATTCTGCAGGTGTGTGTGTGTATGTGAATGGCTGCCCGGCAGTGCAGCAGGCCCGGGATGAAGTAGCTCTCCTCAGCTCTTCACACTCCTCTCCGTCACTCTGCCGGGAGACATGGATGATCCCACCAGACCCCCAACACCCAAAAGTTCACGTCTCTCTGCTCCCCAAATCACACAGGATTTGGCTGCCCCCACCTCTCATAATCTTCTCTTTAAATTTTTTGCTCTCATCAGAGAAAACCTAAACTGTGTCACAGTCTTAAAATGCAAGAAGAAACAATGGTCTCCCTCTTGTTTTTCCACTCTTAGATTGCATGCATTTTGGAAACAATTTCACCTTTCTCTGGTCTATGCTTCCTCAGAACTGAGTGTGAGAAGTGTGGGATCAGCGCAAAGGCTGGCTATGAGGTGTACTTACCTGGGGAAGAGCAGCTGTTGGTTGAAAACACCCTTTTCCTTACTTCAACTTATTTTATGTTCAGGATATGAGTAGTCTAGAGATTCTCAATGAAAGCTGAGGGAAGGAGAAGGCAGAGGAAAGACTCCTTTCAAACTATCCGCTCTTCCCAGAGATTCTGAGCACGCCCCTGCCCCACCCCCAGGGAAACTTGTTCCCATCCCCTCCCGTGGGAGTGACTACTCTCTACTGAGAGTTGGGCTCTGATGGAAGAGTGTCCGGGCCATCGCCCCGAATACTTACCTTCAGGGTGGAAGAAAGGTGACGGACTACTATTTAGTAGAGTTTAAAATAAATTGCTGAATATTCTCTTTAAAACAATGGTTCCTGTGTGTCCCATTTACAGAATCACATCTGTATGATAAACTTGTCAACCATCAGTTAGCCAAAATAAGTCTTCCTAGCTATTCCTTTTAAATCTACTCTTTAATGAATACGTGATAAAAGTTATTTCAGCTGCCCCCACATTAAGGAAACATGAATGTAAATAATATAGATGCTTCAACTTACAAAACAGATCAGTAGTAGCTCGATGAGGCTTCTTTGCTTCACCAAAAAAAAAAAAAAAAAAAATTATGCCAAGATAGCTTTTAAACAAAGAAAGTCCTCTAAGACATTCAGCGTATTTTCCATTTTTCAAAGTATCGATTTGTCCTAAATTATCTAGAATCTAAGCTATATGAAGCAGTGTACTCTTGCCCCTTTCTCTGAATTTTTATCAAACTCAAGTCATTGCTGTGTGAAATTAATTTTACAACACCGTTATAAAAATAGATCTGTTACTCATAAAAACTAATGTCTCATCAAATGAGATATAGGTTTCTTTTAGGAAGAAAGAAGTATGTTTGGTCAGCTCTGTCAGAAGAAATGCTGCTATAGCACGTGTTTTCAAGAATTCAGATATAATCCAATTCAGATCACGCCCCACAGACACACTATAATCAGATAAACCCCAATACAAGATTCCAATTGTGTGGACATTCTCTGAGCCCCTATTATGTGTGAAGTGCTTTCAGAAATTACTCAACAAATATCTCCTGAGTATTAGTTGATACTGTGGAGAATACTAACTAACCATAGGCCCAGGCTTTTAATAGCTTTTAATCTTACAGGAAAGATTTATAAAGGATATAATTTAAAAACAATATAGAAGCGTAAAAAAATAAACTTACATATATCTAGTATAAATGTTAAGTAACATTTCCTACACAGCCTCGGAATGGTCTAATGATATGCTGTCGTTTATTAACAGATCTAACCCCAGTTTTGTAGGGTGTCTGTTACATACAGTGAAGAGAATCCCATCTTTTTGTATTCACACCAGTGTTGAAGCATCACTCTAGGAAGTTAAGTTTCCATTGTAACATTGTAAAATGCCCCTATTTGAACTTGGATGTGTTCAGGCCGTCCAGCCACACTGTAGACTGTAATTTAAGCATCCGCATACTGTTTCTCAGGGTCGCAAATTCATTTATCACATTTGTTAAGAAATGATGGATCAATAATGCCCTCTAGTGGTCTCCTGTAATCATCTTCAAAGGTGATCTAACAAAGTACTTTCTTGAAAGAAGCACATTTTCCTAACTCCAGGCCACCAGGATTCATTTGATAACTGAGCATATGAAACTTCAGTCTTACCCAGCCCCTCACAATGACATAAGAACAGTCTGCATCTCAAGGGTCACAAATTACATCATCCTTTACTTGGTTCAGGTCTTCCCAACCTTTTGGATATCTTAGCAAATACAGAAAAGTTTAATATTTTAAAACACACTAGACTAAATGAATGGATAGAGCTGATCACAGTTGTCCCCAGGAATGTGGGAACCAACTTCCCAGCACAACTGAAACCTCTTTGTGTGACACACTGGTTTTGAAGTTCTAATTCAGTCAATCAACTGCTCAGTCAATGCTTTTGTATTCATTGACTGAAAGTGTGAAGAAGCTGCTAGAACTGTGGGGGACGCAAAAAGTAAAATGTGCAGCCGCTCACCTACCTGGCCTTCTCTGTAAAATTCATTCTCGTAGAAGGTTTATTTGGTATCTGAGAATCTTACATGGGTTTCCTAATACCCCAAATGCTTCTGTAATTTGTTGCATAAAAGCTGCATGTTCTGAATCTTTTTCTCACTGTAATTTCTGTTCACATGCCCATTAGAATACAACACCCTGATTCATGTATATGTATTCATTGTTTTGCTGCACTAGTTTCCTGCCCACATTCGTTAGCAAGTAGCTGAGTGGAGTTGTTCAAGTATTTGGCATGGCTGCTTTGGCACAGCCCCTGTTTGCATGTGCTGGCGTGTGTGCTTACACGTGTGCATATGCACCGTGTGAAGAGGCTGCCCAGTCACTCACTTGTCTCTGTCCTCCTGCAGATGTACATCACAAGCACAATCAAGACAAAGAGCAGTCGACTGGCCAAGCCGGTGCTGTGCCTCGGGACCCTCTGCACAGCCTTCCTGACAGGCCTCAACCGGGTGTCTGAGTATCGGAACCACTGCTCCGACGTGATCGCGGGCTTCATCCTGGGCACTGCTGTCGCCCTTTTTCTGGTGGGTCAGCTTCCCTCTCATGCCCTCTGAAGACTTCACAGTCTAAGTCCGTGTGCCTCTGACCCCAGCCTTGTGAGGTGCAATTATTCTCCGAGTATTATGCGTTCTCTTGCTGCAGGAATGATTTCTAAAGCTCTTCTTCTTTCAGAAATATGATTGCACATTCCCTCTGGGGGTCAGGGGGAGGAGTGCCTATGATGTACGTCTCGCTCCACTTCTTTCAACACTGGACTTCGGACTGGGGCTGGGCAGACTAGTAATTTGGCATACCTTCAAACCAATGTTCTTTAAATATTTGTTCAGGATGTATTAGGAGCAGAAGCTAAGTGTTGCTTGAGGGAACAGCAGAGAACTAAGAGCCCTGGTGGAAGCAGACTGCCCCTTCTCCAGCATCCCAAGCAATTCGGCTCTGGCCCAGACTTGCATGTCCCACCCAGAAATATGAAAACCCTCAGCTAAGTGCACCCAGACCTTATAGAAGGCCTCTCTTTTTATCTGAACAGGGCTCTCGGGCATCTTATTTCCACAAGTTGTTTCTCAACCATGTATAATGTTCTTCCTCGAGAAGAGTTTTGGTTAACATAGTTTTCTCCATATCTTTACACTTCTGATGATGCTTTCGTTCCTCAAATAGGTGGGGGCCTGGCCACCTTCTCAACTAGGAGATCCCTTAATCTGAGTTGAACGGAAAGAGAAAAAGTTAATTTTTATTGTTTTTTGTATTGTTTTTATTTTTTCACAGTTTTACTGAGGTATGAAAGGCATACAATAAATGGCACATAAGGTGTACAGTTTGATCAATTTTGACATGCAGATGCATCCTTCTCTCTCACCTTTCCCTTCCCTTCATTCCAAAGCCACCCACTGACCTTCTTTCCATCACTCTATATTAGTTTGTCTTTTCTAGGATTTCATATAAATGAAATCATTTTTTTTCTGGCATCTTCCACTCAGCATAATTATTTTGAGATTCACTCATTTTGTAGCATGTTTCAATAATTCATTCCTTTTGCTTGCTGTGTAGTGTTTCATCAAATGGGCATACCATCAAGGTGCAGGTTTTTAATTATCTTCAAGGATTTAAAATACAGCCAGAAAGAATTACAGTAAATCACCAGGCCTGGAGATTCATGTATTGCACATGAAATTAATCCCCTAATAATATTCAGCAAGCTTCCCCTGGGAGACAGAAGCCGTCACAATCTAGGCATCCCTCCTCCCATTCTGCCCTTTCTGGTCCAGAGCACCCATTACAACTGGCATCACACACAGATGGATTTCACAGTCCTATGACCAACTTCTTTTTGTCCTATCCCTCCTTCTGGCCCTCCCCAACACAAAATCCACATATGCCTCTCCCTACCTCTAACTCAGAGTTTCCCAACTTTTTTACTTGCTAAGATGTACACGGAGAATGCTCGCATTTACTCAGAACACTAATTGGCAAGCTTCACTCTAATTCAAAATTATTTTTCATGGATCCAGGCTTTGTTTCTAGAGGGAAAGATGAAGGACTTAAATGCAAATTCTCTGGGTGAAGCTGCAGGAAAGTGGTGCTAAGGTGATCTTGAGATTTATTATCTCGTAAGGGATATTTTCCTAAAATTGCTGTTTAAAAGGAGGAAAGAATACAGGTGACTTCAGGAGAAGAGAGGGTTTTCAAAGAGAGATCAGTGGTACATAAATGATGGTTGGGGCTCAAAGAAGAGCCAAACAATTTTGCTGTCCATCCATCCTGGAGCCAGCCACCCCAAGCCCTAGAGAAAGAGCAGTGCTGACTGTCCCGAGCAGTCTCATGGGATGAAATCTGTGCTGTCCTCTCTTTGCTGAGGCCCATATCCAAATTCTGGTTTAACATTAAACTTGTTTTCTCTCAGTAACTTGCAGCCCTGTTTCCTACCACTCAGTTGCTGTTTGGTCTGTTATTGCCTTCCCAGGGGATGGCAAATGTCAAAATTTGTTTTCCATAAATGATCTTTATGTAAGACCCAGTCCTGCTATTGAATCACTCTGGCAGGAGACAGTCCACACTGTCTCCCACTGTGTCTGCATGTGCACATGAACACACCTCACATTCGCACACACTAAGCTGGGGAATGGGAGGGGAAGGATGTCTTGGAAGAGACTGGCAGCATTCCAAAGCAGAGACTTGGAGAGCAGACAGAGAACAGAGCAATGTCTGAGAATGGGTGTATACTTGTGGCACATGTTCATTATCGCTTTATTTCTGTTTCCTATGAAGATGAAAGTGAGAGGAAGTTTGTAGTTGAGCAATTACTACATGCCCTGCACTTTGTCCACACCAAATCATGTGCTTCTAGGACAACCCTAACAATATTCTTGTCCTCATTTTATGGATGAGGAAAGTGAGTCTCGATGATAAGTAACTTGCCCAATGGCCACCCAACCAGTAAGCCACGAATCTGACCAGGGTCGCTCCAACTCCAGAACTCCTGTGCCCTCTACTCCCATTCCCTGAATGGAGGAAGTTTAAGAGAGCTGGAGAGGGGCCAGCCCAGTGGCTCAGTGGTTAAGTGAGCACATTCCACTTCGGCGGCCCGGGGTTTCCCAGTTATGATCTCAGGTGCGGACGTGGCACTGCTTGGCAAGCCATGCTGTGGCAGGCGTCCCACATATAAAGTGGAGGAAGATGGGCATGGATGTTAGCTCAGGGCCAGTCTTCCTCAGCAAAAAGAGGAGGATTGGCAGCAGATGTTAGCTCAGGGCTAATCTTCCTCAAAAAAAAAAAAAATCAAGAAAAAATAATCAAGAAGAAACATGTCTTTGGGCCGGCCCAGTGGCACAGTGGTTAAGTGCGCACGTTCCGCTTTGGCAGCCCCAGGTTCGCCGGTTTGGATCCTGGGTGTGGACATGACACCACTTGGCACGCCATGCTGTGGTAGGCGCCCCACATATAAAGTGGAGGAAGATGAGCATGGATGTTAGCTCAGGGCCAGTCTTCCTCAGCAAAAAGAGAAGGATTGGCAGCAGATGTTAGCTCAGGGCTGATCTTCCTAAAAAAAAATAAAAAAGAGAGAGAGAGAGCTGGAGAGTGAGGTGGAGGAAAGCCAGGTAGAGAATGTTTATGTAAATATTCTGCAGGGTTTGAAGAGTCACAGGAAAGATTCACAGGTCTGGATCTGGAAACAAAGATACAGAACAATGGAAGAGAGAGAATGGAAAGGGAGATAAACTCTACGTGGGCAAAAGAAGCAGAGAAGATGGTAAAAACAGACTCAGTTATGAAAGGACCTCAGTAGGAAAGAAAGAAAAGTGAGTTACAATTTATAGGGAAAGCTTTTTAATGGACACACACACAAAAAAATGTGCCGCTAACGAATTATTTAATCTCAAGCAAATAGTAGTCACATAATTTAAGGAAGATCACCTTAGGTAGGAGTTAAAGACTAGCTAACATTGACTGAGTATTTGCTATAGGTTTGGCACTTGTTAAGAGGCAAAGTATTATAGTGGTGTAATTTAGGGGCTGTGGCATTTAAATCTCTGTGTGACTTTGGGCAAGATATCTAAGCTCTCTGTGCCTCCTTATCTAAGCTGGAGATGATCACCTCCCTTGTAGGGTTGTTGGGTGGATTAAATGAAATAAGATAAAACCCTCAGGACAGTGCCAGATAGGTGGCGGCCCTCAATAAATGTGAGCTGTTATTATGAGGTGGTTTACATTCATTGTGTCTTTTATTCATTATAAATGCAAGGTAGGTATTATTATCCCCATTTTACAGGACACAGGCTCAGGGGGTGGATTGATTATCACTGGCCATCTGGTGATCAAACAGGTGCTTCCTCAGCACTTAGAATGGGCTCAGCAGACACCCTTGGTGACGTTCCAGGTATTTCCATGGTCCCTAACCGCTGGCTCAAAGGAAAAAAGTCACTATGGTGGGGATGTTCTAGGGGAAAGGCCTGCCAGCCTCAGAGATGGCCAGGCATTGATGGCTGCAGTCTGACCTCAGTCTTTTTTCCCCTCATCCTGCAGGGAATGTGTGTGGTCCACAACTTTAAAGGAACACAAGGATCTCCTTCCAAACCCAAGCCCGAGGACCCCCGTGGAGTACCCCTCATGGCTTTCCCAAGGATAGAAAGCCCTCTGGAAACCTTAAGTGCACAGGTATAGTAAAGCGGTTTTAGCAAGTCAAACGCACAGGCTCAAGGCCTGTGATCTTGGGAGGTCAACGAATGCATTCCTCTACTGGAAGCACGAAACTGCTGAATCCACTCAGCGTCAAGAAAAGTCTGATGTGAGGTCCCTCAAGAACGTCACAGCTTCCCTCGAGTAGTCCTGCATTCATTCTAGGGCTTGGCAATCATGAATCCTCAGGAAGTTCTTAGTATTAACTTAAACCCCAGCTGCTTCAACATACCTTGACATCTAGGGTAATACCACGTTTATGAAATTTGGACCAATCATGTGGGAAGCCAATTGATTTAGTAACTAGGACAATACTTGGAAAGAAAAAGGTTTTGTTGCATCCAGTGAAAGATGTAAAGTGGAAGTACATTAAAGAGGTTATTAACTCAGTGTGTTTTGGGAGCTGTTTTGATGACAGCTATTAAAAATTCAATGCAACAATACCTCATGATCACGTATTTACACGGGGACGTTGCTTCATGCCAGGGATACAGAAAATAATCAGCCACACTGTCCTTGCCCTCAGAGAACTCAGAGATGATCAGGAACAGTGGATATCAATGAGTAATTATAATAGGATGTGCTAAATCAGAGGGCCACCAAGCACGGTATGAATGCAAATGAAGAAAAAAATCTATTCTGTCTGAGAAGACAGGAAAGCCATGGAGAAGACTTGCCAGCTGAAAGGAGCCCAAAAGATGGTATTAAGCACTTAGTTTGCCTCGGACAGTTGCTAGGTGCTTTACAAATATATTCTTATTTGAACAAAAACCATATTGAATCGATAGTAAATTCCCATTTCACAGATAAAGATAGGTACGAAGGTAGCCATGTTAAATTGCCCGAGGCCACCCATAGCTAGCATGGGTGAGAACTGGGATGAGTGTTTCTTTAAGACAGAGAAAGGGCTAACTAATAAAAAACCAGGGTTTTTATTATCATGCCACTTTTTTCAGGTAGCTGAGTCCTGCTAAGTGTTTATTTTCTGTAACAGTCTGTTTATCTTGAAATTTTGTTTGTATTTGGCATTTCCTTACTAAACTGTTTTAATAGATGGTGCAAGGAGAAAGCAATCACCTCCCAGTGGAATTATCATGTACTTCATACCAGTATATTATAAAATATTTCTCATTATTTAAAGATTACTAACTGCCAGGCATCTCTCTGAGATAGACTATTTCTTTTCACGTTTAATGAAGTCTTTCTAATTTCATTAATGAACCAGAAAACAAAAAATAAAGCTGTTTTCATCTTGGGAGAAATATTTAGGGCTCTCCATTTAAGCCAGCACCAAGTATGTTTCTATTTGTTTGTTTTCCCTTAACCTGTATTAAGGTGAAAACTTTGACTTGGTTTAATTAGAAATAACCTCTTGAAGAATTGATTACTGGTTTACTTATATATAGCCTATTGATGCAGCTTGAATGACAAATTAGCTAAATAATGACACTTTGTAATGAAATTGTAAACTAGGCTCTCCCTAGTTTTTCTTCCCTAATTATGTTTCTGTACCACGTGAAGCCAGAGTGGTTCCCTCTAATTTTGTGGAGAAGCAACTGAGACAAGGGTGAATTTAAAAAGCGAACTGAAATATTTGCTGAGTTTCACAGACGTGTCAGTTTCTGTGTCCTTATAAATGCTGTCCATTTTGCCCTAAGAATATTCCTTTCCACCCCATCTTTCTGCCCAGCACTGCTCAAGCATTGCCCTCTGTGTGAAGCCTTCTCCAGACTTCTCTCTCTCTTCTCCCTCAGGGTGATTAATGGTTGACTAGGCCAAGAGATGTCCAGACCATGTTTTGGGTGATTCCACTTGAAAAATGAAATGCCAAACAGAGTTTCAAAAACTGCTGTTCACAAAATAGATAAAGAATTCTTTAAAAATATATATTAATTCATTGTTCACTACAGGCAATAGTTAAACTTCTTTCAAATCCATTGATGTATCTTTGTTTCCATGTGTGTCATCTCATCTGGATACAATTTGAGGCCTTTCTTGAATACCAGGCTTGGGCCACTCGTGTGATTGCCCCTCAAAATTAATGCCAATAGTGTCCTCTCATATCTGCCTCCCCCAAGGACTTGGAGATCTTTGAGGATCTAGACCTTATGAATCATGTCTTAGTCACTCTCTATATTGCCTGGCATCCACTAGATGTGAAATAAATGTTTAATGGGTGGATAGATGCAGCCCAGAACCCGAACCTGAACTGGACACTTTAGTCAAAACCAAGAACCTAAAATCAAAGCATCGACACTATCTAAACCTCCATGAAAAATAGAAATTTATGCGAAACGATGAACAGGACTTCTGTAGGCCAATGAAAATGAAGCTACAGGAAGCTGGATGGAAAGTGTTGCCTCTCAAGTGATGTCTTCCATCCCAGTTGTGGAAGAGTCAAGAAGCCAAACATCTGCTTTTAGTATCAAATGTTTCCATATGGATAGTTACGAAGATATACCTTTATTTGTTGGTCAATAAAAGAAAATGGTCATTTATTGCAAGTCATCACATTCAATCCTCATAATAATCCTGGAATTGGCATTATTATCCTATTTTATAGATGAAGTAAGCAAGGCACAGAGAGTTTAAGTAACATGCCCAAGGTCACCCAGTGGAAATTAAAACACAGGCCCATCTAATTCTAAAGGCTCTGCTTGCTCTACTACGCCACACGGCCTGAGATTTCATTCAAGGGAAATTCCTTTTTGAAATCTGCAACTCTCAGCATTGAATATGGACTATGGAGGAGAGTGTGTTTGAACTGAACTGCACCGAACTGGTGAGTGTGAACTGAGCTACAGCTCTTCCAAGATAAACGTGGCCTGTGTCTTCCCCTGCAGGCAGGAGCTGCCTGTGTAACTCCAACAGCCAGGGTTTCTGTTAGAAGCTGCTCCTTTGTAATTTCTAGGATAGAAGCATCTTCCCAGGAAGAGGACCTTTTGGGATCTGGGAGAAGATATGACCCTCTCTTCAGAGCACACATTCACCCATGGGAGATCCATCCCACTGTTCAAAATACCTCGGAGAGAAGACTGTCTGGATGCGGAAGGTCCCCAGTCCCCTCCTTGCCTTTCTCCTGAGATGTTCTTTCTCCTTCACCACGTGGAGCCCCCAGAGCTACTGTGCTCTTTCTTCCTCTCTGAAACTTCAGCTCAGATTTGAGTGTTTGCCTCCCATGATTCCCCTTAGTATGGTTGATTGAGACAGAGTGCGTTTTCTAAAATCTTTCCCAAGTACTAAGAGAAACCAAAAAGTAAATAATTATAGAATCCAAACAAAACAAAAATGGTCAAGTTTCCATAGCATTATTTTGTGCTCCTCTGGCATTATTGTGATCTCGTAGAGACCGCCTTCTAGATTCCACAGCCCTTGTGATCCTAAAGAGACGAGCTTCAAGCTCTCCGCGTTCTGCATCCCCACCTCACAGTCACCTGAGCAACCAAGCTGAGCGCTGAACATGGGTGTCCTTGTTGAACACAGTTTATGTTAACAAAGAGTTAAGTTAGAGATGAAACAATTAACTCACTCCGGGTGCGGTACAAAGTCTCCCTATGTCTTGGATGGGAGGAAAGAAGACGTTTTTTTTCTTTAACAGAAATAAAGAAGAATCCAGTCTCTGCTGAGACCTAGATGCCTGGAACCTGACTCCAGGAGATTCTGATTCAGCAATTCTGTGGTGAAAAAAATTATATTTAAGAAAATATTCCCAGAGGAATTCTAATGGCTCCCTTGATTCAAAACTAGTGCTATTATAGGTTTCATATTATAAATAGGAAAAAAGACTTGGAAAGTTAAAGAAATCTGCCCCAAATCACCCACTTAGCTAACTTAGCGTGTTGAGTTACTTTGTTTTTACCACCAACTCTCAAATGGGATCTTATAAACATATAAATGACTGAAGTATTGATGAAAAAAATCTTCAGAAAGCGTATTGTAAGAATAAAAACATAAAAAGGAAAGTTATTTTTCACATTATGGCAAGAAATGCATCAAACCTTGATTTTCACAAATATGGCGGGTGAAAGTACCTTGACAAATACCAAATACTCAGTTTCTAAAATGTGTAGTTGAGAGTAGCTCTCAAGAAAATAACATAAATCTCTAGTGTGCTAAAAAACAAACTGGAGTCAGGAAACCCACAATAATCAGTTAGATCTAAAGCCACAGTTTCTTAAGGTGATTTGCCAATTCCATGGACTGGGGGTTTTAAGATGAAACAAAAGAGAGAAATCCTTGGGCCTGTAAAAGATGGGGGTTATATATACAAGTTACATAGACAAAAGAGGTAGGGGTTATGTAAACAAGCCATATAAACAACATTTGATAGAATCACAAAGAAAAATGGACAAAGCTGCAATCATAGTAAGAGATTTTAAGACATTTCTCTTTGTAATTAATAAGGAAAGTATAGTAAAGATATCGATGATTAATAAGGTTGATCTAATGTGCATTGTATGTACTCCTCCTCAAAGTATATGAAAATAGACGTGCCACAGGACTGTAAAAGCAAGTCTCCAGAAATTTTAAGAGATCTATATCACACAGACCACATTCTCTAAAAAACAATTTAAAGATACCTAAAAACAAAAAACCCTACTCCTTTTAATATTTGGAAATGTTGTACTCCCTTCTATGTAACTCATGACTCAAAGAATAAATCATATGGAAAATTTTCAGAAATTAAAGCTTCAACATTAAAAAAGATGTATGATATAGCTATAGTTACTTTGAGATCCTTCGATGTTTATATTAGAAAATAGTTGAGGGACTGACCAGTGGCGCAGCGGTTAAGTGCACATGTTCCACTTTAGCTGCCCAGGGTTCACCGGTTCGGATCCAGGGTGCGGACATGGCACCACTTGGTATGCCATGCTGTGGTAGGCGTCCCACATAAAAAGTATAGGAAGATGGGCATGGATGTTAGCTCAGGGCCAGTCTTCCTCAGCGTAATGAGGAGGATTGGCAGCAGTTAGCTCATGGCTAATCTTCCTCAAAAAAGAAAAAATAGTTGAGTAAGTATAATGTAAGACAGAGTTATATAGTGAACAAGTTTAGATGAAGAAAGGATCTGATTTTGGTTGAAAAATCTGGGAAGATTTAATAGAAGAGGTAGCAATTGGAGAGGCCTTGGAAGAGCATACCAGGGAGAGGGAACAGCCTGTGCAAACTCGAGGAGAGAAGAATACAGGGGATATTCAGGGAAGAATGAGGGTGTGCATGAGTTAATCAACCAAACCTAAGATTTTATCTGCTTGTGTTTGCAGAATCACTCTGCCTCCATGACCGAAGTTACCTGAGACCGCTGACGTGTCACGAGATGTTTTTTTTTTAATCACCTTCCAATTCAATACTTCAAGACACAGTTACGCGATGTCAAACTGTGAAGACAAGTATTATGTTTATCTAGTTAGAGGCTAATGTTTTGTACATTTTTGTATGAGGAAGTGATGTAGCTTGCTCTGATTTTTTTTTTTTGTCAGCTTTAATATATTTATGCCAGAATTTTAAACCAACAAAATTTTCTTCTTGTTCAAGTGTGCATTGAAGAACCACATTTATTCAATGGTTGAAGTTGTTTTGTGATATTTGTACACAAACCTTCTTTTCTTGGTTTTATAGACACGGAAATAAAATTAATATAACAACTCATTTGAACCTTTTATTACCACAGTTTCTGCCTCCTCCAGAATTTTTGAATTTTAATTGAAGTTAACTTTTGAGTTGCAGGGAGGAGAATGTTGGTTAATGGTAAATCTCAAAATCAATTGTGCAGAAAGAAATAATTACTTTCAAAAAGAACTGTGTGTTTTGATCTCTTAACATGTTATTGCATTCTAAGTTAAAGTAATTTATTAATGAAGTCACCTAGTGACACAAACAATTGGCAGAGAATCCTGGATTTGAGGGGTGTTGGGATTATATGATTCTTTCTGAGATCAGGGCCTCGCCCATCTAAGAAACTTCAGATCTTTCTGGAATTATGTCCTTGGACAAGCAGCTGACACTGCGGCCTTCTTTCCAAAAAGTAGCCAGCACCAGCCTCCCATGTCAACTCAACAGTTTTGTATATCATATTGTATGGACTTTATATGAAAATGAATATTTTACAGTTTGCACAGTATTATTTTACAGAAAGGCTATCAGAGCATCTACACCCTAGAGCCCCAGAGCAACAGCTTGACTTTGTGGCTTTTAATTGTTCTAGAATTTTAACTGCATCTCATTTTTCTAGCATGGTAATAACTAATGTGTAAGTCCTCAGAGAGAAGGAGCGCCCTTGTCTGTACCGATCAGAATGTTTTCCTGACACTTCCATGTTGGCTCTTCTTAGCTTTTTTTGTACATATTTTTTTTCTAAAGAGAAGAAAAAAAGTTATCACAAAATGTATTCTGGCTCATGTCCTTTGTTTACGTTTCATCCACGGGGCAAAGGTATTTGGAGAGTCACAATGAAGTGACCTCAATAAATGTTTATACTTTTCAGTTGCATGCCTGCTGAGATAAATCCTGGAGGCATGACAGATCATCATTTCTTGAGAGAGAGAGTGTGTGGGTGGGTGTGTTTAAGCAAAATAAAAGAATTCTTGAAATTATTTTAATGAAGGGACTGAGAGCTCAATTTTATTTCAATGTTCATGATAAGACATTCTGAAAAATGCTGGAAGGCTATATTGATTTTACATTACCCATTTCCCATCACAACGAGAGTCCATTTAAATGTCTGACTACCAGATGTATTTCCAAGAACACAAGTCAAGTTGATGAAGTGTTATCCTTCCACACTTCTTTCCCCTTTTGATCTGGAAGGGCCTATCAGAAGTGACCCAAAAGCTCTGGCCACAGACCCCAATTTCCTGGCCTTGGGTTTGGGGGCTATTGGTACATGACTGAGTCCTCCTCCACGGGACACCACACTGGGGCACTCGGAGCTAAGGGGGATCTCTGGGCTCACATCCCTGGGATCACTGAGCCAGTCTGATCTTTCCATTCTGCCATGGCAACCTGAGTGTTGCCCCTTTTAGACCCACGTCTCTTCACAGGCCTCACATTGACCTTTCCAGCCTGCCGTTTGAGATTCATTTCTTAGGGCTCAGGACCTTCCCACATGGGTCTCCTACCAAGGACAAAGCCCTCTGTCTAAATAGGACGAGCGGTCACGATAGCCTCGGAGAGGATGAATTCTGCAATGAGCTTTTCTTCTTTTTAAGGAAAGCCCAGAGAAGCCTAAGAAATCTGACTCACTGTGAGAGGAACAAAAGAACAGCTCATAAAGTGTACTGACATAAGGAACCTCAGGAGACTGTGAGCCCCGGAGGATGCCGATGACATCTTTCATGGCTTTGATTCTGCGCCCAGGACAGGGCCTGTCACAGAGCAAACAATTAGTTAAAGTTTGTCAGATCAATGGATTCCAGGCTTTCTCCTAATTTGGCTGAAGGAGACTGCGATTCATTTGGAAATAAAGAGAATTTGAACGGGGCCTGAAGGTAGCTGTTTAGAGATGGAGACGGTAAGGGTGAGAAAGCTGCACACATCAGTTATGAACATGTGAGGCCTCTCGGGAGGTTCCAAACATCTCCCCCTAGGGCTGTGATAGACAGAAGGGCTGTACACTGCGTATCCGAATCAGAGAACACAAACAGGCGTAATCCCATCCTCAGAAGGAGAGGGAGGGGCTACCATTGGGATGATTTAAAGAGCAGAATAGCAGGAGTAGCATTTCCATTTCAAAAAATTGGCCTGATTTCCCTATTGTCTGCAGCTCCCAGAACCTCTCAAGAGCGTTAAATATCTTGGAGGCAGACACATCGGCTACCAGATTGCCCTAGTTTGTTTTAAGAAGTAGGAACTATTAACACTATTATACTGTTCCTGCCCTGCTAATTCAAGATGAGCACTAGACCTAGTCTATCATTTGCCAGCATCCCCTGACTACCATGGGAACTTTGTAGTGAACACCCAACCTCTTGCTTGCATCTTAGTTCTTGATCCAGATGTCCAAGATGAATTGATACATTCATTCCTTCAATGAGTACTTAATGAGCTCTAAAATCATGCTAAGAACTGGCAATATGCAACAAAATAAATTGACCTACTTCTTACCCACATGAAACTTAGAGTCAAGTGGAAGAAAAGGAAAACAACTACAAAAAAATTAATATATAATTAGTGCTTTAGAGGGAGACCTGATTTAGAGAGAGCAAGATAAAGTATTATCAAGAAAGGCTTCTTTAAAGAAGTGACATATACATTAGAATGATTAGGAGGTGACTAGACAGAAAGCAGAGAAAAGTATATGAGGCCAAGGGAACAGCTTGTGCAAAGGTCCTGGGGCAGGAAAGAGCTTTACACATGTGAAGGCCAGAATGGCTGGATCCCAGTGAGAGACACTTGATGATTCTGTAGAGCATGTTGGAGACTTTGGAGGCCTTCTTACGGATGTCGGAATTTATCCTAAAGTGACAGGAAGCCCTTGATAAGCAGGAGAATGGCATAATCAGATTTGTGTTTTTAATAGATCCTTCTAGGCTACTTCTGTGTGTACCATAGGTTAAAAGGAATCAAGAGTAGAAGTGAGATTATCAGTTAAGAGGCTACTCTGTTGGGCAAAACATGATTATGATTTGCACGAGGGTACTGGCAGAAATGAGAGAGAGTGGATTGGAAGGATATACACAATAGCTAGGAGTAGGCTCAACAGGGTTTGAAGCTCGATGGGATGATAGTTTTCAGTAACACTTTCTTCCTAAGGAAACTTTTCCAAATCTAACATCTCTGCTCACAGGAGCCTGGTGATGGATGAAAAGCTGGAAAAAAAAGAAATTGAGTTTGACTCTACTCTCCAGCCCTCTGATCCCTGTGGAGCTCAGGTAACTCCACTTGCACCTCTGACATTAGAAAGACTCTGGTGCCTTTGTCCTCAGCCTGGCTTGTTCATTTTGGTATCCTGTGTGTCAGCATCTGTAAAAGATCACACTCTGTGGCCTTCTCATGAAACCGAGTAAATCTGTGTGAAGGGTGGAGAGTAGGGTGAGGCTGACGCTCTTTTCCTCGAAGGCCATCTCTTGAAAGGAAAAGTGGGCTTACTTTGCCCTGTTAACTTTAGTGGAACATCCATCAATTGATCTCAAATACTTTGGAACGGAGTACGGCTGTTCTTTTGGGATAATGATGTTTAATGTTATTACATAAAGTCATATCTCCACTGCATTGTCCTGGAAAGCAATTTTTTTTCAATTTCAAGTAATGTTCTGCAGTACTTCAGAATTGAGTAAATCCAGGCTCACTAGAGTCATATAGACTCATTATACATAATTCTGTACAAAATATTTATGTCCTCTTCTCATTCTCCCTCTTTATAGCCAACAGAGTTTCTGCCTTTGCAGGGACCACATGGTCAGGTGCATTCTCATCTGGGCATTTCTTCTATCCTGTTCTTCAGCAGCTGCAGGGGTGAGGGTGAGGACAGGCAGGTGCGCCTCCACCCCAGCTGCCCGTTGTCTGGTGAAGCTCGATTCTGGTTCGGGTCTTGGGTCCCATGAGGTCCACATACAGAGCTAATTGACTAAATACTCACCAGAGTTAATGGAATTAAGTCTCCATTGGAGGAGTTTTGAGATATTTGAACACCATGAAAATAGACTTTTGTACTTTTGGTACAATCAGTCATACCAAGACCCACTGGCTATGTGTTAAGGAACCTCACACTGCCTGTTGAAGTCACTGATTCTGGTGAACATGTACCAGCTCTACCACCATAACTTTTGCCTCATTGGTATGATGTTGGAGTCTATTCAAAATACGCCCTTATTAAAGGATAAAGCTAACTGGCCCTGATATGTGTTCTTATAGGATTCTTAGCAATATATCCCTTCACCAGACTTATTCCTTCTCATTATCCTAGTATCTTTGATCTAGGAACTTCGAAAGAAAAAAATCACTTACTTTGAGATGCAGTTCAAATGCTGTATCCTTTGTGGGGCTTTCCCTGGATACCGAGGACAGAATTGTTACCACCACCACCTGTATTTCCATAGCTTTTCTAGTAACTTTACCACAACCAAGGGGAGGAGGATGTCAGGGCAAGGAGGATAGAGTCTCTGATGCTACCTCATTCCTCAGGCAGGATTCTCAGGATGGAAGCCACCACACGCCAGGTCTGGACCTCTTCCTTGCTGGCTTGAAGCCAGGCTCTGAGTTCCTCAAAGAGGACCCATTCCTTTGTGATGGCCTCTTGATTATTGAAGCTAGCAGGATAAAAAACTTAACCCATTTCTCTGCCTAAATATTTTCTAAAACCAATATAAACTTACTAGGGAGCCTCTCTATGCCAGTGAGTACAGAGAAAAAATAAATCAACTTACCAATGAAGTGTGATTTCATCTCTTGCAGTTAAACCAGTCTCTTTAGGGTAAAATCAGTCCCTTTTGGAGACATTAGTTGTTTCCTTATCTTGACATTATTTTTGTAACAAAACCACCCCCAAGGCAAATAGATAGAAATGGGGGTAAAAATGAAGCAAGAAAATGCAAAGAGAAAAGCATGTAAATACATTTTGCATTTGAAAATATTTCTCTATCACACCATGAATAAACTAAAAACAGTTTATTAATTAATTGATGGTGGAAACATCACTCTCTAGTATCCAGAATTTGACATCCCTTACCCATACCCCGTCTTGTAATCAGGATGTCTAGAAAACCATTTCATTAGTTAAAATGTTGCTTGGTGAGCATGAAATCCCAACAAAAAAAAGTCAAATAGTGTAAATGGATATTTCAATGAGCCTGGGAAAAGCCTGCTATGTGGCCCTGGTCCCACGGCCAAGATGACTTTTCGGTGGTTGACTCCACTAGATTTGCTCCACTGGAGGGCTTTCTTCTTCCTTTGCCCCAGTTTTTCTCATTCAGGGCAGTGCTGGACGTTCCCCCAACCTTTCTCGCTGAGGCCAGAATGTAGCTCTGCTTGGTCTGATTTTTCTTTCTTTACATGTAGTAATAGCAATTAAAGTATTTCAGGGCCCTGTGACTTTGGACTAAGAGAAGGTCTTTCACCATTATGTGTTGAGCTAATCAAATTGAAAAATTATAAGGACCCTTACCACATCCAACCTCAGTTATAGAGGAGGCCATAATGTAACAGACAAGAGACGACCGAATTATTTCATCCCTTGCTCCTGCAGTGTGGGTGGATACTGCTGTCAGGTGGGTGAAATAATAGCTACATGAGTTTTGGAGGAACACTGTAAATTCAATCCTATTGTAAGCTAATGTATACTTGTGTGAGCTGAGGTGAATTAAGCTCCCCACGGCTTAGTTTACTCACCTGTAAAATGGAAATACTCTTGTGACTACCCATGCTGTGACGGTGAATTTTATGTGTCAACTTGACTGAGCCACAGAGTGCCTAGACATTTGGCCAAATATTATTCTGGGTACATCTGTGAGGATCTTTTCTTTTTAGTGTAGACCAGTCATGGTTTTTTTTTTCCCCTCCATCTAATGATTAGTGTAGGCATGGACATGTGGCATAATTCTGGCCAATGAGATGTCAGAGACATCTGGAGAGAATGGAGATTGTCTGAAAGAGAGATTTTGGGAATTTGGGAGGAAATTTTCCTTGTCTTAAAAAGCAAAGAGATGACAACTTTCCCCTTTGGATGTTGCTTTTTCTTGAGGCTACGGATATATTGAGTTCAGGAGGGGAGCAAGTCTGAGGATAAAACGAACACACAACATCTGAGCCAGATGAGTTGCAGAGAAACGGAGCTGGGGCTCTAATTATGTTGTTTCCATAGTTGTTCAATCTTTGAATTTCTTCTATTGGATTCAATAAATTTCCCTATTTGTTTAAGCCATTTACATTGAGATTCTCTGCTCTTTGCTATTGAAGACTGTCATGATCACGGACACCTCTCCCATCACGGCAGCCCACCCTCTTTTGGATCTGGCTCAAGGTAGTGTAGAAGGACAAATTGCACAACCTAATTTTTTAAAAGAAAATTGAGCAAGATGGATTAAAAATTAATAACCATCTTGAACTTCATGAGACATTCATTAAACTTTTTAACTTTCATAAGCCCACATAACATGCATAACCCAAGGACCATGTATTATTGCTAGAGGTGATTATATTACATTTTCTTTGTGAAAATGGGATAGTGGGAAGAAGTGAAACCTCCTATGGTGAGTAGAGTTACTTTGTGATTAGAGATGAGCTGAAAATAAGCCACCTATTTTTCAGAAACACAGACACAAAAATGCTTATTGAGTGTTTACTGTATACTAGAAACTCTGCTGAAAGCTTTTCATGAGTTATCTAATTTAATCTTCACATCACCTTAATGGCATACCGTCCCAAACAATGCCCTTACTTTAACAGTAGACACCCTGCGAGGCTGGGAGTTCAGCTTGCATTGTAATTCAGCCAGTCACAGGGTAAGATTCCGGGTTTGATTTTTAGCAATCTCATCCCTGAGGCTACAGAAGATAAGGATTTTCTTCAAGCACACATAGAAGCTTTCAGATCATTTATGGGGCACATAAGCTGGGAATTTAAATCCCTGATTTCATCCTTTTCTTTCCCCACTTTGCTCAGTGACATTAAGAGCAACTAGCCAATCTCATTATATTCATTAGTTTGCCAAGAAAATTCAAAAGTAGTATATACTAAGCCACCTAGACCCTGCTTCTTAGAAGTGGTTGATTAGGAGTATCCAAAGGTGATATTTGCATATCTCTATGGCCAGAGTATGCCATGAACTATTAGTATTCTCTTTACTACTGGAAATAGAGTCACTAGCATCTTTCAATCTAATCGGATTAAAGAGCTAATTCCAGAAATCCCAGAACCAATACAGAAAACTCATCCTTAAAATTCTGCTTTCTTTAGAACCACTCTCAGTACCAAAATCTGTATTAGCCAGGGTTCTCCAGAGAAACAGAACCAACATGATGAATATATAGAGAAATTAATTTATTATAAGGAATTGGCTCATGCAGTTATGGAGTCTGAGCTGTCCCAAGATCTGCAATCAGCAAGCTAGAAACCCAGGAGAGCTGATAGTGTAATTCTATTCTGAGTCTGAAAGCCTGAGAATCATGAGAGCCAATAATGTAAGTTCCAGTCTGAAAGCTGTCCGGCTTGAGATCAAGAAGAGCTGATGTTTCAGTATGAGTCTGAAGGCAGGAAAAGACCAATGTCTTAGCTCAAACAGTCAGGCAGAAGGAGTTCCCTCTTACTTGAGTAGTAATCTTTGTCCAGAAGTTACAGAAGACAGTTTGAATGCAGGAGAAACAAGAAGAGCACCTTCTCCACTGCAGTTTTCATCTATTATGAAAATAGTTAGGGGAAACAGAAAAAGCAGGTGAGATAAACCATGCTAACTGCCAACTCAATAGCCCCAGCTACTAATGGAGCTCATTTTTGTTCACTGTCCACCAAATGGACACCCATGGGTAAATCTTGATTGTCCAAGTTGTTATGGTGGTCTCATTTCCCTTGCCTGTGAATACTTTAGGCATGAACATGTGACATGGCTTTGGCCACTGAGACATGGGGAAATCTAAGGGAGGTCTTCATGAGATACTGGAGCCTGTGGTAGACATCTTAGAACAATAGAGGGAGCTAGCCTAAGAGAATAAGTTAACATGATAAGGATTGCAGAGCAGAAAGATGGAAGGGATTTCATTCTTTTTTGTTGTTTCATTTTGTTTTGGTGAGGAAGATTCTCCCTGAGCTAACACTTGTTGCCAATCTTCCTCTTTTTTTTTTTTTTTTTTTTTTGCTTGAGGAAAATGAGCCCTGAGCTAACGTCTGTGCCAATCTTCCTCTACTTTGTATGTGGGATGACTCCACAGCATGGCTGATGAGTGGAGTTGATCTCTGCCCAGGGTCCAAACTGCGAACCCAGGCTGCCAGAGTGGAACATGCAGAACTTTAACCATTGGGCCGTGGGTTGGCCCCAGGAATTTCGTTCTTAATAACACTGCTGAGCTACTGAATAAACGAATGTGGAATAAACCAAAACCATTCTGCCCTATGGATTTCTTTTTATGAGAGACAGTAATTGCCCAGTTGTGTAAGTCACTTTTAGTTAGATTTCTCTAACCAAGTAATAGGGCAAGACTAAATGTCTAAAAGACTAAATGGAGCTGGGAGCTGAGATCCCAGTGAAGCCTTGCAAAGAAGGCCATGAAGAAGCTATGTTTCACTTTGCTGAAATCAGATCCCTAAAAGAGCTGGGTAGTGCTGGGAGAAGTGGGTTTCTTAATCTCAATAAGAAGACCCTGGTTAATTTTGTTTTTTAAAAAAATACAATGACATTATCCTGCACAGAATTTGAGTGTGTTCATGAAACCCACAAGTGAAAGGAAGAATAAGGAAGGATGATGTATTGATCTATCTATAAAATGAGAACAGGATAATGTACAGTACAGTGACAGTAATTAACAATACTGTATTGTATACCAGAAATTTGCTGCAAGACTAGATTGTAACTGTTCTTACCACATGAAAAAATTGATAGCTATGTGACGTGATGATGGTCTTAGCTAACCTTATTGTGGTCATCATTTCACAATATATACATACATCAAATTATCACGTCGTACTCCTTAAATTTACACAATGTTGTCAATTATACCTCTGATGGAACAATGAGAACAGGCTTTAAGGAAACAGATCCAATTAGACATTATGGAAATTAAAAATAATCAACATCTAAATAATACACAAGAAATGAGCTAAATAGCACGTCAGACACAGCTGAAGGAAAAATTAGTGAGTTGAACAATTAAACGGTGAAGTTCTCCAAGAATGCACAGGGAGAAAGCAAAAAGAAGTGAAAGTATGAGAAAAATTTAATATTCATGGAGGATACAACCAGAAGTTCCCAAATCCTCTTAATTGGGGTTCCAGAAGGAGAGAACAGAAAAAATGAAAAAGGTGAAGTGACCAGATAATAGACACAAATGTCCTAAAGCTGAAGATAGCTACATCTTTAGTTTGAAATCGCCCATATAGTACCAAGCAAAATAAATTAAAATAGTAATAATAAACTCACCCCTAATCATTTCTTTTTTTAAAAATTTTTAATTTTATTTATTTATTTTTTGAGGGAGATTAGATCTGAGCTAACATGTGCCACCAATCCTCCTCTTTTTGCTGAGGAAGACTGGCCCTGAGCTAACATCCATGCCCATCTTCCTCTACTTTGCACGTGGGACATCTGCCACAGCGTAGCTTGACAAGTGGTGCATAGGTCTGCACCTAGGATCTGAACCAGCGAACCCTGGGCTGCCGAAGTGGAATGTGCGGACTTAACTGCACCACCAGGCTGGTCCCACACCTACTCACTTCTTGATGAAATCTCAGAACACTAAGAACAAAGAGAAAATTGTAAAAAGCTTTCAGAGAAAGAAAAAAAATTCCACAAAGTAACAAGAATCAGAGTTCTTGTTGGCAACAATGGATGCCAGAATAAAAGACCAAAGATCAGGGAAAATAATTGTTAACATCAAATTTTATATGTATAAAAATTATAACTGAAGAGTGAGAGCAAAATATAAAATTTTCAGATGTACAAAGATTCAGATGAATATTAATCATTTTTGAATAATTACTTGAGTTTGTACTTGGAAGAAATGGCCAAATGGAAGATAAAGCCGAGAATTAAAAAGACAGGTTGTAAGAAAGTGAGGAGCAAAGGAACTATTAAAGCATAGTTATTTAAATAATTATTGATTATAAAAAAATGAATAATCTGAAATTAATGGGAGAAAAAGATGCAGTATATGCTAAAGTTCTTGCCTTTGGGGGCAGAAAGGTAAATATATTGATTATGTCTTTTATTTTTTTAACTTTTTATTATGAAAAATTGAAAGCACACATAAAAGAAAACGTTATCACAAATGTCACTATACCCGTCATCTAGATGTAATCATTGCTCACATTTTGCCATATTCCTGTAGTATTTTAAAATAATTCCCAAATATTGTGACCCTTCACCTTTAAATATATCAGTAGGCATCTCTAAATGGTGACTTTTTTACATAACCGCAATACCATTATGACACCTAACAAGATAATAATAATTCCTTAATATCATTTAATATCTAGTCCATATTCAGATTTCTCTAATTGCCCCCAAAATGTCTTTCTACAGTTATTCTTTTCAAACCAGGTCCACACATAGCATTTGGTTGATATGTCTCCTTTAATTCTGAACAGTCCGCCAGCTCACTCCAATGCAAAAAAAAAAGAAAAAAATCCCAAGTTTTTCATGTGATTAACTTGTAAAGAGATGAGAACATAGAACGACCCACAATCTGGATTTGCTGGTCTCCTTGGAGTGCCTTTTAACTTGTTCTCTAGCCACTGTATCAATAAGTTTGATCGAAAGGCTTGATCAGGTTCAAGTTAAACAGTGTTGTTAGACATTGTCTAGGTAATGCTGGACACTCCACATTAAATCTTATCATGAAGCACAACGTCAAACTGATCATTTTCAGAGATGCTATATTTGATCAGTGGGTTCAGGTGGTGATCTGATCCCCCCATTGCAAAGTGACGTTCTTCCTCCCTCCCCCTTACAACCAGGAAGTTATCTGCAGGCTGATACTTTGTACTTCTGTAAAATTACTCATGTGTTTAAGAGGAAGAAAAAAAAGTAAATCAGAAACTATTTAGAAATTCATAAAATGAGAGCATTGTGTATCAAGAAGCCAGAAAAATAAACAGAAAAATGGCAGAAGGAATGGATTTATTTTCAAGAAACAGAAATCAATGAATGAGGAAAAAATAGATTTGACCAATAAACAAACCAAAAGCTGTTCTTGGAAAAGATCAATAAAATAGAAAAATATTTGGCAATTCAGATGGAGAGGGAAAAAAAGCATTTGAGTAAACAATAGGGAACATGTGAAAAACTGTAATAGCAAAATGGGTTCTAGAAAATATGGGTGAAATTCTCAGAAAATATAAATGACCAGGTTGGCTCCAAAAGAAATTGTAAACCCCAAATTAGTTAATATGAGAAATTCATCGGTTAAAGTTAGATGACTGAGTAATTTTAGTTCATTAATTAATGTAACTCACCCCCTAACAGATTGGAGGAGGAAAGTGTTATGAAAATGATAATATCTAACTCTTGTATAGCAATTGCTATGTGCCAGGTACTGTTCTAATAGCTTTAAATATGTTACCTCACTGACTTTCAATAAATGCTACAAAGGTATTTGATTAAAGTTAATCTCATCCCTGATTAAAATTGTAAAAAGATATATATTTTAGGAATAAAAAGAAGCAACACTATTCTAAAAAATTAAAGTATCTACTGGAAATCTATAGCAAGCATTACACTTGATGATCGTATTAGACCTTTTCATATCAAATGTCAAGAATTCAACTCAAAACAGTTTAAGCAGAAAATGTATTTCCACAAGGAACTTGGAAGTTTCAGGGAATTCATCTAGATTGGCAAGAGCTGGATCAAGGTATCCCTAACTTGGGTACAAAAGATCATTTAATTGCAAGGGTATCACAATTTTGAAACAGCCAAATACCCTGGTGCATATAGACTACGATTAGATATACAAAAATTCAAAGCACATACAAATTTGTTAGAAATACTTCAGATTCACCTGTGCCCTGGTCCTTTGATTCCGTCCAATTTCCTTCCAGTTGATTCAATATGACTGTGAATCTAGGGAATCAGGAGAGCCTGCCCATTCCACCACATCCCGGCCTCATCCTCGTTTTTTTCCCCTGACTCCATCATTAGCCTTAGCCCTTACTCAGAATTTGCCCCTGGTCAGAATAAGGTGTCGCCTGAAGAATTTCTGGATCTCTGCCCAGGAGTGCTCCTGGGCTGCACCATGAGCAACACGGTCCCCTCCCCAGAGTATGGGGGCAGAAAGGCTGTAGCTCCAGGAAGCATAGCACGAGGGCCCATGGGGCGTCTCTAAGAGGTGGCCCGCCCCTGGGTAGACCAGCATCCTTCCACTACTTCTCCCGTGGCTCCGCAGCTGGTCCAGGGCCTGCTCCGCATATTGCCTGCTATTGAAGCACTCGTCGTCCCCTGATATAATGAAGAGGATCGGACCCCTGGCCTTTTCAACAGGAAGCACGCTCTGCTGATTTAGTTTTTCCCGAGGGTCCCCCTTGTAGTGGCGGAGTCGCACAGCCCCTGAGATGTCCATCTGCATGCGCTCCAGAAACGAGGGGATGGGTTTCATAACCATATCCCTGTACTTGAGAGGAAATTCAAAGACGGCATTGGTCCCATTAATCCAGACAGTGGCTACCACCTGCTTCAGGTAGCAGGCCATGGCCAGCCCTATCTCTGCACCTTTGCTTGTCGAGAGCACTCCGATTCCTGGCTTTTGGATCTGAAGCACAAAATAAAGGGAACTCATTACAGACCATACTCTGAGAAGGGCACTGTCCTACCCGCTAGTATGATGGCAAGTGTCAGAAAATGGGCAGGAGGTGGGAGCCGCCAGGACGGTGTGGGGTGGTCCTGGCGCTCTGGTTTACCAGCTTCTGTGACTGTCAATATTACCTACTTACCCGCTCTAAGCCTTATTGTCTTATGGGGGTGATAATATTACATACCTTGAAGGATTGTTATGAAGATCAAGTGAAACAGTAGAAATAAAACTCCTCGCTAAAGGAAGAGTTTTACCAAAAGCGAAAGGGTCGAATGCACCAGCAACATTCCACATCCTGAGTGGAGGCAGGTAAGCTTTCAGAAGAATCAAATTCTCTCCAGCTGGGAAAAGAGGTTTCCCAGGTTCCGTCAAATGTTTTGTAAGTGTAATTAATATTTAAATAGCGTTTCACAGCTACAAAGGTTTTGCACATCTCTTAATCCAAAGGGCTAATCGTGAAAGCATTGGGAGTGTAAAGATGAAAGACTTGAATTCTATAAACAATTGAATTTCTGTACCCAGTCCAATAGGAAAAGTAGGAGGTCATAGGAGGGAGTCCTTAATTCTGTGGTAGGCTGAGGAAGCCGAGGGAGAGATGTCTGAGAGCTGAGTGAAGAAAGGAAGAGCATTCTGGACAGCAAGCAGCAAATCCATAGCGACCTGATAGGTTTATCTTGCTCACAGGTGATTCTGATGACAGAAAGGTGGAACCAATGTTAATATGGTCCAACTTAATAGAATGTCATCCCGGACGCCTGACAATGTGATATCTATTCTGATGTGTCTTTTTTTAGTCATTAACACAAATATCAGTACAATGGGACCTCTTCAAGAGAACTAAATCATAATTCATCTGATATTTAACTCATAGCAGAAAGCTGGGTTATGAGATGTGTTATTCCAATCCTTTTCAAATTCAAATGTGCACACGAATCACCTGGGGATGCTGTTAAAATGCAGATGCTGCTTCAGGGATGGGGCCTGGGAGTCTATGTTCAAACGGCTCCCAGGTACCAAGGCCCCTGGTCCATGGATCACACTTTCAACAGTACAACACTTGACAAAGAGTTCTAGAATGACCCTTCCTTTCAAGATCCCTTTCCCTGGCCTGGCTCCTGGCATTGGGTGCTTATTTAGGGCTAGTTCTGTCCCTAGATCTGAAAACTTAACTAAAGAGCTACGAGCTCATCAGATGGTGCAGCCACGTGAGTTTTGCTGACAATTCTGCTCTGATCTCACGGCCCAGCTTTAGTAGTGAACCTCCGTGTTGTTAATCTGACTCTTTCGTTTGACTTACTCTAGCCTAACCTTATGCAGAGATAATCACTGAAGTTTGGAAATGTGTCAAGACAGAGAATTCATGATTGGAGATCAGTGGCTGATAAAAAATTGAGGAGCCGCTGATGAATGTCACAAGCACTTCAAATGTAAGCAGCGTTGGCTTTTTTCTGTTGAATAATCATAACATAGCCACCATTTATTGTCTTCTTTGTGCCATTAAGCACTAAGCTGATCACTAACCAACCCAACAATCCTACAAGGTAGCTATTATCATCCCCATGTTAAGTGTTTAACTGTGCGATGCCCAAGTCTAAACAGATGATGAAAGAGGCAGAACAGAGATTTGTGGGGGTTTTTTTTCCTGTAATGTTGCAAGGTAAAGTGAAGAGTATTTTCAGTACCTTGGGATGAGCTAGTAGCAAGTTGGCAGCTTCCTCAAAGTAATCCAGGTCCACCTCCTGCAGTTGCTCGGGCAGGTCTTCATAGGCGAAATATGCCAAAGCCAGCATTGCAAAGCCACGGGCAGCCAAAAGACTGGCCCGAAATTCCACTAGACCCCCAATGCCCCCAAACAAATCAATGATGCCTGGGAAAGGGCCTGCCCCTGAGATCAATAAAGAGAGAAGAGATTGGGATCAGAAAAAGTGGAAAGAAGGTCAAGGAGATAGAAAGCAATGAAAGTGCAGGCTGAGCAAAATGAATTCCACCTTCACACACACACACACACACACACACACACACAGACACCCCCAATGGCATGTTAGTTTTAAAACATTGTGGGAAATACTAATTTTCCAGTGAAACGATGCCGTTTGTTTTTGTCTCCATCAACAGTGTTTTCTCTGCCACCACACATTAGTCTCACCCGGAGGGAGAAAAAGAGCTCCTCGCACGCGACCTTCTCGGATCTGCACCCGCTGCACCTCAGGGACCGAGAACCAGCGCTGCACCGTCTGGCGGGCCCTGGGCTCAATCGTGACTGAATCTTGGAAGCAAACTGAGTCATACAGCTCCAGAGTGACCCAAAAGGGGCTGTTCATTACATCGTGCTTAATCAGCCTACGAAAAGGCCTCTCGGACTTCATAGCCCAGAAGAGGCCCATCGGATGGACCCCTACATAGTCACCACCAAGTGCAGGATCCTGCTCCAGGTCCAGTTTGCCTGCCTGGTTAGCCTTGTAGAAGGCTTTGGACTGGTACAGATTCCCCTTCTCATCCTTCAGAGATGCCATGAGGGTCACTGTCTGCAACGGGGGCAGGCCTGTCACTCGGATGTGCACCGGCTCATCCATGAGGGCACTTGCTGGGGTGGCTGTCAGCTGGATCATTGGCAACTGGCGAAGGGACCAAGTAGTATTTCGGGGTGTCCTGCAGTGGGAAAGGAGACTTGAGTTGGAAACTTAAATTCCAAGGAAAGGGTCCAGGTAAGACTTACATGAGGTCTGGCCAAGTTAGACTTCTGGAGACTTGATGCAAAATACACAGACCCTTCGGAGGGGTAGAAGATGTGCAGAGAGTACTTGTTATTCTCATTTTACAAATGAGGAAACAGGTTAAGTGACCTGCTTAAAGTCTCATAAATAATTAATGGTAGAACTGGAAATTCAAGCTAGGTCTGACACCACAGCCTCCTGTCTTACCCGTTATAACACTGCAGTAAATCCTACTTTAGGGCTTTAAGTTGAGCTTTAATTCCTCAGTTGAGACAATACCCATGTGACCTATTTCACAGAGTGTTTGTTAGGATCCAAGGGGGTAATGCGTGATAAAGGGCTTATAGGAAGAATCGGAGCTGCTTCTCAACCCTATAGCAGCCTGGAGTAGAGTTATATGAACAGGAAACTTATTATGGCGGTGTTTAATGTTTTTTAGTCTCTAATCCCTCCCTGCGATTGTAAGACCAAACTCCAGCTCTTTTCAGAGTTCTCATTGTTTGTTCTTTTTAAGGGAAAACAAAACTTCAAGATCTTGTCTCTGCTTTGATGCCTTTCCAATGGAGTGATGAATGTCAAAGGTTGTTTGTATTAAGGAGACAGTAATACACATTTGATCAGCTGTTTCGTACTCTGCTCATTATGAGCAAAATTTGAGGCCTTTCGTCCTTTCTTCCTTCCTTCCTTCCTCCTTGCCTCCCTCCCTTCTCCTTTCTCTCCCTCCCTCTCTCTCGTCTTCTTTCCTTGCTTCCTTTCTTCTATATCTCGTTCCACCAAAGATTTGAACCTGTTTACAGATAACAGATTCAGAGTAAAATAAAATAAGATTCAGGAAAATATAAACTAGAATCAGAGGCATTGGTCAAAGAAAACCTGGAACATGAAAAGTAGAGCATTTTGTGGACTGTCAGTTTGGCACTGAATTAGTGGTAGAAAAAGGAAAAAAGGCCACCTGGTCAGTTCCATTGTTCTAATTATTCTCAAAGAAAAAGTTACCAGTTCCTCAGGGGAAAGGAAAAAGAGAGGTCCTTCCAAAATTTAGCTCTAAAAGAAATTTCTCGTATGAGACTTTAACATAGCCATGCACCATGTTTTCAACAATTCCTCACATAAATTGTAGTAACAGTTGTCTCCTCAAAAAGCTTAATTCTCCAAGGCGTCCTTAGTTTTATTTTATGGAGGAATGCCAAATAAAGGCTTTGGGGTTTAGATTTGTGAGCACAAAAACTTCTGGAGACATAAACTGGCTCTGGCAGTGCAGGGGCAGGGAGGGGCTCTTGATGCCCAGTTCTTCACTGTGGAAAGGGGGTCGTTGGCGGTAGGAGAGAGTCAAAGCAAAAATGCCTTTCGCTTACTTGAAAAAAGTGATTTTCTGCAAAGGACACACTCCTCCCCACCTGATCCCCCATCCACATCCGTATTACTGACCATTTTACAGAAACCTAAACTCATGGTCGATGGAATCATTTTAAGTAAATAGAATGATTGTGACTGTTTTTCCTCAATGCTGGGGAAGTTCTTCACAGAAGAAAGTGGCACCAATGTAAACTTTATGGGTCTTTCATTCATGTTAGGGAGATGGGACATGGAATATAAAAAAGAACGTTCCGCGTCCCATGCAACATTTCAGTGCTCAAGTATTTTCTGATCTAATCCTTCCTGTAAGCCTCTGTATCTGCTGTTTCCTTTGTCCCCAAGACAGAGATCATTAAGAAGGGATAACTGATTCCCCTATTTCATGAATCCTTTCCCAGCTCTTGCTGTTATTCTCCTTCTCAAGTCTTCTATGCGATGTATTGACTCAATACAGACTTTATTTTCAAGTTGAATTGATTAGAATTGCTTATCATGTCCACTCTGCAGCATGCATCCTGCTCGGGTCTCATTCTCCTGAGGGAACTGCAAACTCCTCAAGGGTAGCTACTATGTGAGAAAACTTTAAGGGTCCTAGCGCTCCTCACAGAGTAAACTATGCAATGTACATGCTTAGGAGTTATGAGATTCATAACAGGGGTAGAAAATAATAGCACCAAAATGCAGTAAAAATATGCTACTTATATATATAGTGCTTTTGTAATATAAAATATTGAGGTTTCTTCCCAAGCCATGGTTCCTCTTTATCTGAGAACTGCCCCCAAAAGCCCAGAGATAGACACTCAGCAGCTATGTTTATACCAAGTGACCTCAACCCTGGGGCCATTGCACCTTGGATCAGAGCTGGATACCTGATTCAAGATGTGCCAGGGACGTTCTCTCTTTGCCAGTTTAGAAGTGGGACCCAGAGATCACCAGCCACTCTATCAAGGTCAAAACTAAAGATGAGGCAAGAGGACACCTACGTTGCAAAATTTACTTGCATGACCAAGACCCTGAAGTCCTCCTGAAATTTTGCACCCTAGGAGCCTCACACTAGTCCTGGCTCTTGACTCTGCATGCGGCTGAATCCATAAAATTCAGAAGCTGTGTCTAGACAATCACAGAATGCCTGTCTTGGGGTAGAGTTTGGGAGTTTGAAGAGAGAGAGAGACAGAGACAGAAACAAATGTGATTATTCTTATTCTGAGAAAATCCTGAAGAAAGGATAGCTCAGTTAGAAGGTAGGAGGTTATGTAATAAGTGTAAGAGGAAAGCGATGCAAAAAGATAGGTTTCAGAAGACTTCAGTCTTCTGGAGAATCTAGCTTAAAGCCAGAATTTTGTTTTGAGGTCTCAGCACTCAGCTGACTATTGAATGCTTGATGTTTCGTCTCCTAATTTTTCTGGAGCTCCTGTTAAATGCATTAATTTATTGATTCTGACTTATCAGAAATTCCCCATGATGATCATTATTACTCTATGTCTAAATTTTTGCCATTTACATCAAAGCATATGCAAACGATTAGATTATAGTGAAACTTCCTATAAGAAGCAGGAGTTCTCCCAAGTGAATGACGTGGTTTTGACATAATCAAACCCATGAAGCAAACAAAAAGAAAAAGAGAGAGAGAGAAAGATGGCCACTTGGTCAGTCAACAGTGTGTGTTTGTGAATAGTGTCTCAGTTTTCCCCACCAAAAAAAAGACTAGGAAGGGGCCATATGATCGGTGACCCTATAGTCATTGCCCTTGGAATACGGGCTAAATAAAGTCATCTTCCTTCACAAGTTCACAAGGCAGGGTGTGCCCTCATGTAGATTTTGTAAGTGTCTAAGGCAAAATTTGATAGATTGCCTTTTCAAAAACTGGCCTTAAGTCTAACAGACCTCAGACTTATCAGGCCTATGTGGCATCTGTTCCTTATATGACACTCCCTTATATATTCAAGAAACAAGAAAAGTCCAGGATTAAAATACACACACACGACACATGTGTCTTGCATGCATGCACACACAGGAAAGAAGACTTTGTACCTTTACACCAGGGATTCTCGTCTGGGGTTCTGTGGAACACTAAGCTTCTGCATAATGTCTTCACAAGATTTTCTTAAATTTGGAAAAAACTAAGCTTTTGAACTTCAAGTGTCATGTGATGCTAGCATACGCAATGATGGATAGGGACTGAGTAACCCTATTAGTGATTTCTTTACAGGTCTTTTATCCCCGCAGGGCAGTGTGCAAAAAGACCTTGTTCAATTGGTTGAGTCTATTCTCAGTTTTGGATGCAAGATAAGGGAGGCTGTTGATGGTTAGTGAACACTAACATTGCATGGAGAGGGGGATGCTAGGCTGATAACGTTTGCCTCTGCTTCCTGAATTACCTACCCCAAACTCCCCTTATGCTCCATGGAATGCGGTAAGGGAGTGAACAAACTCTACTGGTGTAATAGAAAGTCAGAGGGAAATTTTCACTCTAAAAAATGAACTTTTACCCACTGCAACTCAGCTCCCCCCTGACCTTTGCTATATTTGTAAACATTGCAAAATATGGACAGTGTAAGAAGAGCATCGTAATTAGTAATTAGTGTTTTTCAGGGGATTTTTCCCTTTTTGTTATTTATGACGCCACTCTTTCGTATTTTAGAAAGCATTTGCATTTTGCAAATATGTTTTATGGTCCAATAGGGTCATTTTTGAAGATAAATTTAAAATGAAAGAAGAGGATTGAAGGACTAGGGACAAGCCTCATAAGACTGGTGATGGAGAGGGCCAGCTCTGGTAGCCTAGTGGCTGAGTTCGGAGCACTCTGCTTTGGCTGCCTGGGTATGGTTCCCAGACATGGACCTACATCTCTCTGTTAGCAGTCATGCTGTGTTCCCGGCCCACGTACTAAAATATAGAGGAAGATTGGCACGGATGTTAGCTCAGAGCAAATCTTCCTCAGCAAAAGTAAATAAATAAATAAATAACAGTTGTAATGGAGAATCACCATCTCCTGCATCATTTCAGGAGAGACCACACACGAAAAAAAATCCATCTTAACAATGAAGCTACTTCAGTGGGATTTACATCAGATGGGAATACAAGTTGTCCTGTTCCACTGTGCATAGTCTTTAATAAACTATTTAAAAGTGCCTCCAGGAAAATTGAACAGACAGTTGTATACCACAATCATTTGACACTCTAGGGACAGGCTGTTTTAAATGGTTATTAGAATTTTCTTCCCCCCTCAGTTCCCTTTTTGTCCTCCAACAGCAAACAGTTATTGAGCACTTGCTAAAAGCTAGCCACTGGAGAATGTACTATGGATTCCCATAATAAAGCCTTTCTATTTTTCAAGGCCCTTTTGTGGCCATTATTCCTTTTGACCCTTGTAATAACCCTGTGGGAATGAAAAATCATTACTATCCTTACACTGCAAGTCAGGAGATTGAGCTCAGCAAGTTGAGTGATTTATCTAAGTTTGCTATGTCCTTAATGGTGAGGCAAGAATTTTAACCCATGCCATGTGACCCATTATATAAACCTTACTTATTTCCCCCAAATGGGGGTGGAAATATAAAAGCTCGTTCTTTTTTCCTCGCCTTGCCCGCCTTTGTTTTCTTCCCCACTGCCTTCTTGCTTTTAACTTCATCTTTTCCTTTCCCTGTCTCTGAAGCTTTTAGTTAAACCCCCCCTGGTGCATAGTTTGGCAGGACAGATAATGGAATGATACGATCAAATTTTAGTCGACAGACCAACATGTGCACAAAAGGTAATGCTTTTTCTATTTTTCAGGTTCAGAGTAATTTCTGTTTTGAGCCCTTGTTCCTCCAGGTGGCAGAGATGTACTCACCAAATTCAGAGCACCCTGCTTTTCCTTGGAGTCCAAGTAAGTTCCCTGGGACTGTGACAGCACTGAGAGACTTGGGGTTGGGGATCCCTGCTCGTACGTTAGTACGTATTCTTCTAAACCTATTTTACAATGTATACCAGGGGTTCCAAATTCAGATACCTATACAGGCCAGGCAGGTAATAAGTTTGTAGATAAAGGCCAGACATGAATGAAATATAAGACTGTAGTCAACTAAAGACTATCTGCCCAGTCTAAGGGTATTCAAATGTATTCTATAAAAAACAAACAAACCAACCCACATATGCACAAACCCAAAAACAACAACAAACCCCAGAGTTTGTATCAAACAAAACACACCCATTTGTGACTTTTGGAATTCACTTCATCCATTAGGCTTCTTGAAACTCAAAGTCCAGTCTCTCCCAGATTTTCAGACTAAGTTGTAAGAAATCTTAAAGCTTATCCTATCCAACGCCATATTATCATCATCAATAAAGCACCTACTGTGCACAGGACACTCAGTGAAAGGGGGCTCTCCCTTCTCTGGGCTCTCCACCACGCCGCTCAAAGCGCTTGATATATTATTGAACCTTGTATTAGAGTCACTGATGCTCTCCTGTTAATCTCTAAATTTCTGGAGGGCAGGACCCTGTCTGATTTGTCTTTGTCACTTTCACTGCACATGGGGCCTTCACATTCCATGTGGTCTGTAAATGATTATGGACTATCCTCTCCTCTCCATTCCCATAAACTCTCATCCTTTACCTAATTTTTACTCCTTTACAGTTTTTCACTCCCCAGTCTAATCTCTGCAATGTTGTCATCAGATCTCTACAAAACACAAAAGTAATTGAATTGCTCTCCTGCTTTAAACTTCCAATGGCTTCCAGATCCATTTAAGGGTAAAGTCTAAATCCTTTGGCCTAGCATTTAAGACCCTTTGCAGGGGAATGACTTTGCCATAGCACCCTGGAGGCCTTCCATGTATCCACAGGCAAACTTGAACCACCACATGACCTAAATCTTGGTGGAATGCCTTGCGATCCTCCCAGGAACATGACAAGATAGGCAATCTTCAGAGGAGGCTTCACGAGATTGTTTTCTCATCTGTCTCTCCCTATCCTGTGGGAGGCTGCCATGAGGCAATTTTCCCATCCACCTCCCTGCTTCCAGAAAGGCATAGAACCTTCCCTCTCACCCCGACACTCTTTCAAGGCAGAGCTGCAGCTCTTTGACCATTTTGCTGCTGTCTAGAGGTGGCTTCTCAGCCACAGGGCATCTTACAATTGTGTTGAGGTCATCTGGCTCCTTTTGTTTCAGTGCCATCCTTTTGGAGTGTGAGACAAGGAGCCAAAGAGCTGGCACCTTTGGCTTCTCTTGCCTTACTATCTATGTAAGTCATATACTGTTTAAATCAAAAAGAGGCTCATTATTTCCTTACCAGATGAATCTGTCATCTTGGACTTGGACTCCCCTTTTGTTTGACACTCTTCATAATCTCATCCAGGCAAAGCCTTTTAAAACTAACCCTCATCTATTTACTAGACTAACCAACCATCTCACTACTAAATTTAGCATATGATATTATAAAATTCTGCTGCTTGATCTGTCTCTTCCTTTTCTTCTTTATTCAATATAGTAGCCACTAGCCACATGTAACTAAATTTCAATTCATTAAAAGTAAATAAAATTAAAAGTTTAGTTCCTCACACTAACCACATTTTAATTGCTCAATAGCCACATGTAACTAGAGGCTCCTGCATTGGACAATGTAGATATAGAACATTTCCATCATCATAGAATATTCTATTGGACAGCACTACTCTAGATTGTAAATTATTCCTCAAGGGCAGGAATTATACCTTGCTCAACGCTCTATTCCTCAGTTCCCAGAATGGCGCCTGACTCAAAGTGATTAGTTAGTAAGTCTTTGAGGAAGTAAATGAAAGAATAAGTGATAGATGAAAAAGTAAAAAAAAATTGAGTGGAATTTCTCAGAGTATGAAGAAGAAAGAACAGAAGCCCTGTTGAATTTTTATAGGCTGCTTCTGAAGATGGGAGACTCTTCAAAGTCCAATGGAATAAAACTTCCTGGCTCCCTCACTTCTTTTCAGCAGAAGGTGGGACTCTGCACACTGCAGTGTCCATGAAACCAAGGATACAAAGCAACTAGAGGTCAGGACACAAGAATGCACCTGCCTCACGCAGGATTAGCTTGTAGTGAAGCTAGGAGTGAAGAAGGAGCCCTCAGCAACATGGATGCAACCTGATAGGAGCTGAAACTGGAAGCCACATTGTTGAGCAGGTTCCAGACCTCCAGGTCCCAGGGTGAAGGGGATCAAGCCTACACCACTGGGAGGCCTTGATCTGTTAGGACACGAAAACAGCAGGGAGCAGGAAACAAAAGACTAGAAGAGAGTAAAAGGTCACCCGTAGAAGTTAAAATTACTGATCAAGAAACAAAAATTCCATTCCCTTTAGGATCCTGTTGCTTTTCTTTCTTCATCACAAGACTTCCTCCCTCTCCTCCCAAGCAGTAAATCCCAGACAAAAACTTCTTGAGTCAAGAAACAGTCTCTCCATAAGTTCACATTAGTAGGACCCTGACTTCTGCAGCCAAGTATGCATTTTGCCTCCAAAATAGTGTCTAAACAGTCTCTTGGTTGGTTGATGCATCTGACATAATTCTGTGTTCCTGAGTATTATAAGCCACCCAGGAAGGTAATTGCGGGTCCCTCAGAGAACTGTGCTACCCATTGAGATGAGAGAAACACATTCAACAAAATAAAAGCAGCCTTCCCAGGTGCCCTGCCAGCTGAAGTCAGAAAGCAACCTTTCCTACTAGGCAGTGACATCCCTGACTCCCAGAACACTCACCTGAATTCAGCTGCAGGAGGTAGTCTGGGGCTGGATGGCTTGTAGCTCCAACCTGGAAGCACCGGGCTCTTGCCTGTTGCTCGCTAATTTATATCATTCAAAACACCCCAGCCTATTGCTCAAAGCTGAAATTGTCTCCAAAGAAACTGTCAGCTGCTCCCGGTTTTTAAGTCCCCAGTGACAGGGCTATCAGCAAATGCTGCCACGAGCTCTGGGCAAAGGTTAGGTCTCGCTGGTGTGCCTTTCAGTTCTGGTGTTTCATAATGGAATGTCGTATTTCATCACATAGCCCTGGTTAAACCTTTTCCCTTGACCCCTCTTCTCAACTCCTGGCTCTAGTCTCCTTTGCTTCAATTCCTTCTATGTCTCTTCCCCTAAGTCAGTGGTCTCTGAGGCAGTTGACTTTTTGGTGGTTTCTAAGAAAGTGAATCTTAGATATCCATCTTCAGAGCAGTATGGGTTTAAGACTCACCAGAGGAGTCTGTGAAATAAAGATTCCTGGGCCCTGGACCTGGAGATTCTGACTTGCTAGGGCTTGGGTAAGATCTGGGATCTGTATTTTTAACAGGGGATTCTAATGCATAGCCAGTTTGGAACCACTCCACCAAGGGACAGCAGAAGCTCTCCCATTGAAAAATGCCCCCTTGGGACAAGAACCTCTGAAATCTGCCTCATTGTTCATCCCATCAGTCAATGTCCATTGTCGAAAAGTACAAACGATCCGACCTACAAATTGTAGACTGTGCTTCCAGGTTGTGAATTCCTTGAGGAAGGGAACCATATCTTTCAATTTTTGCATCTCTTGCAGACACTGAGGAGTAGTTGGGGGACCACTGGTCTGTGGAATCAGAGGCCTAGATTAGAACCCTGACTCCTTTACTATCTATTGGTGTGACTCACCTCAGGCAAATCACTTGACTTTCCTTGTGCTTCAGCATTCTAATTTGTGAAACTGGAGTGATATGATAAAATGTGTTGAAAGTGAAATATAAGCCTTGAGGAGAAGGAGCTGATCTTGGAAGTCATGAGCAGATTGGAATGTCTGGGAGAAGAGAGGGGTGTTTTGCACCCAGCTCTTACACAGGAGGAGAGGGTCCTTGGCAGGGTAGCAAGGCTCCCAGCTTAGTGACTAATTCCTAGGACCAGATCCAAGGATGAGAGCTCAGGTGGGGGAGGAGAGCAGCAGTAATAGAGTGCTGTGTTTCTAAGACTCTAAGAGGAGCACAGGAGAGGGTGGGCAAGTCCTGACGCTCAGTGCCCAGGTAGTAAAGTGAGGTGCAGGTTACATTTGCACAGGGCCAGGCCTTCTCCACTCTGCAGCCCAGGACAGAAAACATCAAGGAAGCTGGCACTTCATTGGCCCTTAAGGGATGTAGCAAATGAGAAGTGGGGACATTGGTGGGAACAATGTATAGTAAAATGACAATGATGTACAAAGGAGGCAGTAGCGGTAGTCAATAGTAGATGTGAACCATGCAGAAAAGACTGAAGTCCTCCAAGGAAGAAGGAAATTCTACCTCCAGTTTGCCTTCAGACTCAAGATGCAACATCAACTCTTCCTTGGGTCTCCAGCCTGTTGGCCTGCCCTGCATATTTCCAGCCCCACAATCACATGAGCCAATTCCTTAGAATAAATATATAGCTATAGATAGATAGATAGATAGATAGATAGATAGATAGAGATAGATGATAGGGTATATTGACTGGGCTTGAGAATTTAACTGACATAAGTCAGATAACAGGAGAAGAGTATGCAAATTTTTTTACTGTAAGTTTTATGTGACCCAGAAAACTGCATAAGGAATGAAGACCCAAAGAAACAGTGAAACCTACTTGCTTTTATATTAGGTTGAACAAAGAGAAGCAATTGTGGAAAAGTAAACTATGTGGAGAGTCCGGGGGAAGATAAGAATTATTTTAACAAGGTCTGATTTTATAGGAGTCTCTCCATCTCAGCTTCTTGTCCTTGATGATGAGAACATTACTTTCCTTCCGGTTTAGGGAGGACATCTTCCATCTAGGAATTTAATCTCCTGCTCAGGAAGAAAAAGGAGAGGGTCAGAGGACCCTTCTGGCATCTGCTATTTTTTTTAAGTGCTAATAATTTTTGTGTCAAAGAGGCATATTTTGGGGTGACATATTCTCGTTCCTTTCAAAGGAGAGGGAAGAAAGCAGCAAAAATAAGTGATTATAGAATGAAAACTATTCTAATGGGTTAAAGTCACCAAGTATACTTAAAGGATTTCATTGAGTTTCCAGATAACTGCAGCATAATCGGTGGAAAACTGTGACTCCCTTTCAATGACAGACCCAACAATGTTCCTAATCATCATTAGAACCTAAAAAAAGTTCTCCATAGTAACAGTCAATACAGAAATTGAAATGTTTCCGGCTCTCCTAAGACAAAAACAGTGTTAGTGCATAGACTTAAATTTATTTTAAATTTTCAGAGAATAGAGTTTAACAACCTTTCGGGGAAAAAATCTCAACATAGAGTAACAGAGAGAATTTTGGGCTAAGTCCATGAGTTCTGATCCCAGCCCTGCTATTGATTCATTGTAAAAATTTCTCTGAGCCTTTACTACTCAGCTGAAAAATGAGAAGCCTGCCTAGAAAGAAAGCCTAGGCCTTAACAAAGGTGGGGCTGGACTATGAGAAACTGGAAGCCCCAGAGGAAGCTTTCATCCTGCTTCTTGCTTGGAGTTCTGGAAAGCAGAGTAAACAGGGACATTGTGTGTTCAGGCAGAGACAGATGCAGAGATAGCACACACAAGTCTCTCTTTGAACTCCTGTTGTGTGAAAGGGGTCTGGAAGTTCCCAAATTCTCAGTGATGGGCATGGAAGGCAGCTGAGAGTCGAAGGCCAGTAAGTCTCCTCTGGGATCATGATGGCCACGTTTGAGCTGACTCTTTAGCAGAGGATAGGGGGCATATGGGTCTACCAGGGACCTAATAAAATACACAACTGACGGAGAATTTGCAAGGACAATGAAAGCCAAGTGGGACAAACCAAGAGAGTCTGAGTGCCTGACCCAGAGGGTGAGAATGGGTTTGCTGCCTGACCTTGACCATGCCAAGAGCACGAACCATGAGTTATACCAGGTGCAAATACTCCATCAGTGTACACAAGAGATCAATGCCTGGAGACCAAATTACACTGCCACCAGGTTAGAGAAGCTGGCCCAGAATAGTTATTTGATCTGGGATTCCTGCCCCTCGCTCTTGCCCTGAGAATACACAAGTCCTCTTGCACCCAGATTTGGAGAAAGAGGTAGAAAATATCTTTTGAAGGAGATAAACACTTTGCTATTATCTGAGCTTCAGAATGACTAAATTTACCTGAATATGGGCTACATTAAACAGGAAAAGATTAAGATATCTTTAATGAGCTGGTTTATGTTGTTGTTTTCCCTTCCACCATCATTGGAAACAGGTATTTGAAAGCCTGGTTCTATTACAGAAAATTACATTTTTGAATATATGAATTGTAGTGAGTAAATGTAGAGTCTGCTTTGTTGAATTAATTTTTTAAACGTATTTCCTTTTTATCCTAACCTCATCCTAAATAATAACATTCATGAAATCATGGGTTTGATGGGATAGTAATTTTTTCTGGTTTGCATTATCATGAATGCCTAACTGTTAAAGTAAAAATGTTTCAAACCACCTAAAATCATCTTGTGTGTCAGGAGTAAAACGTATATAAAATTTTAAAACTCTGCACTAGATCATCTAAAATTCTGAAAGCTCACTCGATAGTTTAAGGCAAATAAGGCACATAACCAATGATACCAAGTAGTTAAAGAATTTTGAAAGTTCTTAAGGTTTCTTATATAATGAGACTGTGTGGTAGAGACCATGATGTTTTCAACAAATATCATTCATTTTCTTTCCTCCTGGGCTGGAGTACATTTCCCAGCCTTCCTTGCAACTATCCAGAGCCAAGTTACTGAGAACTTTTCTACAGAAGATGGGCATTTGTAATGTACAAGCCTAGCCCCTACATTTGTGGGACCTGGAGCAAGAGGAACAATTAAGACCTACATGCAATACTATGAATACTTAAAATTGTAAGCTAGAGGAGCAAACTGTTTAATAAAACATGCTCTTTCCTCCTACCTTGAAATATACCTTCATAATGACAAAATAAAAAAAATTGTAAAACTATATTTTTCTATGACTAGTTTGACAAATATCAAAGACAATTGAATTTAATTATTATAGTACATATCTAGGTGTTCTTTCTATGGGCCAGCGATGTTTCAAATGAGTAATATAATAAAGACTTTCATCATTCATAGATTATTATATGTTTATTCTGTGCCCTCATTTTAGCAAAATAACATTATGGTTTTAGAACTAAAATTTTTTTTTCACAAAATTTCTGTTCTATTGACAGTGATTTCTAAATAGACATCTGTCGTTGAGTCATAATAGTTCTTAGAGGGTTTTTTATTCATTTCAATTTGGAGAAATTTTGCTCTGCAGAGGCAATAGGATCCGGAATGGTCAATATGTTTCTTAATGATTACATTAAGTTTCAGAAATAAATTATGAATTTACATATCAAGATTAAATGTTAAAATAGCTTATAAATGATAAATTATCAGAATCGTAGAGAACATTACAAAATATTTTAATTTCATCACGTGAATTGCCATCACTTACATTGTGATGTTCACTGTCTTTAAGTGGTATCAAGATCAATACACTAAAGAATTAGCATCACACTTCACAGCTATGGTATCTAAACATATAAATGCACAAATTTAAGATTAATATAAATAATATGCAAAATGTTCTTCAGGTGCCAAGTACAACTGTTGCAAATATCACACTCATCCTGCCTATCTCCTGGATTACAAATTCAAACAAAGAGAAAAAAGAAAAATGTACATTCCACCGTGTTAGGAACAACACTCTGTTATCTAAGAGTCTGTCGCTGTCTGAGAGGAAAGAATTGCCATGTTAATTATTTTGCCTTTTCTCTTATAGAGGAAGTCCGAAGGTAAATTCTCCCTATACTTGGAAATGGTATTTGTCCACCACATCAACAGTGACACAGCATAAACCTTCTCAGCACTGGAAAGTCATTCCCCTTTCAGAAACAAAGGGCAAGAGACATGGGACCTGAAATAGAGTTAGGCATGAGAGTGGATATTTCAGATGTGAAGATGCATTCCACTAACACTAAGGTTTGGATGCTGAGTGACAGAGACACTCTTATATTTTTGAATAAACTTTTAAGTGTTTATGTGTGTGTGTGAGAGAGAGCAAGAGAGAGATGAGGAGCGGGGTGTCCTCTAAACACAGGACAGCAGCCCTTCCCAATCTTTATGTAAATTTTATTTATGTATTTTAACTATTCTAAAATAAAAAGTTTATTTAAAAAACATTGTTCTGCTTTTGGTAACACATTATCTGTTTAATTAGTCCTACTATTAATTACTATTAATTGCCGCTGTTACCTACTCCTACTGCTATATTGTTTAAATAATAGCATTTATGTCACAGAAAAGTAAATAATATGGAATATTATGTACTTTCAAACAAATGTTTATTTTGTGTACTTTCATGTTAAAGCAAGAACACATGTATCATTAAGGGGTTTTCAGTTTGTTATGGCTGTATCCTGAATGGATCTCTAATAAAAAGTTAGTCATAAAGTGTCCCTGTCAAGAAAGCCAAGGAGATACAACAACTAAATGTAATGTGGTATCCTGGATGGGATTCTGGAACAGAAAAAGAAAATTAGAGAAAGACTAAAGAAAACTGAATAAGGGATGGACTTTAATTAATAATAATTTATCAATTTTGTGACAATGTGCCATCCTACTGTAAGACGTCAGTGATGAGAAAACGGAATGTGGGATATATGAGAAGTCTCTGTATCTTCTTTGCAACTGTTCTGTAAACCTAAAAAAAAATTTACTGGGCCCAGCCTGGTGGCACAGCAGTTAAGTTAGCACGTTCTGCTTCTCGGCAGCCCGGGGTTCGCTGGTTCAGATCCTGGGTGTGGACGTGGCACCACTTGGCAAAAGCCATGCTGTGGTAGGCGTCCCATGTATAAAGTAGAGGAAGATGGGCATGAATATTAGCTCAGGGTTAGTCTTCCTCAGCAAAAAGAGGAGGATTGGCAGTAGTTAGCTCAGGGCTAATCTTCCTCAAAAAAAAAAGAAAGAGGTTTTATTAAAAAAAAAATTTATTAACAAAGGCCTTGTTACTATCCACTATATTTGGAGTCCTCTTTGGAATCAGTAAAAAGAGTCGTGAATTAAAAATCAGGCACCTGAGTTCAGCTTCTGGTGATGGCTGAATAGCTCCCATGGGACCATCCCTCTAGTATAAATTCTGGACAAAATATAGCTATCAGAGAGCCAGAATAGCAAGTAGATAACGGTGAGGAATCAACACCTAGAGGTAGGGAAGGCACTAGGTAAGTTTCCAATTTTTCATGAATTTTTTCCTGAAGGTAGGCACCAATAGACTGTGATCAATGACTCAAACATGTCTAGACATCTTCAGTCTTACCAGCTCCAAGAATCAGAGGACAGAGTTTGGAGCAATCATGAGAGTTTTAAAGTTAGGAAGAGAATCTCAAAAATACAGAGACAGAGAAGAAGAGCTGTAGGCTTTCTATGTAGACTCTGCCCATATTTCTGGGTGATCCTTCAGCTGAACAGCTATGTTTAGTAGCCAGGCTAAGACTTAAGGAACTAACTGAGACTTTGGAGTTAGGAGTTAGAGTTCAGTCAAGTTAACTGCCTGCCTAAAAGAAAAATTAGTACTCTTAGGAGGAATATAGCAGAATCCAATGTTTCTGCAAAGTCTCTTCCATAATGTGTAGAATACAATTCAAAATTATGAGATATATGAATAATATGAAAATTTACCCACATTTTTTAAAAAAGTCAATCAATGGAGGCCAACCCCAATATAATCCAGATGTTAGGATTAGGCAGACATGGATTTTATTGAAAGCAGCCATTATAATTAGACTCAAGTTTGTAAAGAAAAATATGCTCATGAGGAATGAAAAAATAGGAAATGTCAGCAAATAAGTAAAAACTACACCCAAAAAATGGAAACGGTAGAACTAAAAGAATAGAATATTTGGAGGAAAAAACATGAGATAGGTTTAATAGACAACTGCAGTTAGGAAAAAAGAGTTAAAGACTTGAGAACTCATCAATAGAAATTACCAATCTGAAGGACAGAAAGAAAAGAAATGAAAAGAGAAAGGGAAAAATAGAGTCTTAGGGACTTCTGGGAAAATATCCAAAGAAATATCTAAAATGCATGTATTTGTGTCCCTAGAAAAAGAAAAGAGACGGAAAGGAGCAGAGAAATTATTTGAAGAAATAGCTGAAAATCTCCACAATTTGGAGAAAGATGTAAATTTACAGATTCAAGAAGTGAACGCCAAGCAAGATAAATTCAAAGAAACTGACATCTAGGAAGGTTATATTCAAACTGCTGAAAACCAAAGATAAACAGAAGATTTTGAAAACAGCCAGAGAAAAAAGGCACATTACATATAGAGTACAACACTTTGATGACTAACTTCTAATCAGAAACAAAGGCAACAAGACAGTAAAATTACACCTTTAATGATAATGTCAACCCAGCATTCTGTATTCAGTGAATACATTCAAGAATAAAGATATTTCCAGATGAAAGTAAACTGAGAATTTGTTACCAGCAGAACTGTTAAGTGAAGTTCTTCATGTTGAAGGAAAATGATACCAATAAAAACTAAAATATTCAGCAAGTAATAAAGAACACTAGAACTGATAAATATATGGGTAAATACAAAAGCCATTTTTCTTTAAAATACTTCTGATTCCTTAAAGCAAAAATTAAAATATTGCATTGTAGGATTTAAGAAACAATCTTTAGTAAACATCTGCTCAATATGATGTTATGTACATACAACCCCAGCATTGCTGAAAGCCAAGGAGAGGTATGTTTGTCCTTGGCATTATAACTCTTTGACTCTTGATTCTAGAAATAAAATGTAAGTCTCCAGTAAATATAAAGTGGACAACATGGCAAGGGTCACTTGAAACAACATACAAGTCTTGATACCAAATCATTAGAAAAAATTTGGATAAACTTTTTTAACATAATGTCTCTTACATACGTGTGAAATTGAAGTCTAAATGACAAATACAATTTAGTTAATTTTTTTATGACAAAGCTTGATGATTAGACTTGGGTCAAATATCAAGGATTAGGGGATAGAACTTTGAGATAATAAATATGCACTTGACTGGGGAATCTGTGGATTTCTTCCGAACAGTACCTCCAGGCTGGTGCCAATCTAGGTAGTAGTAAGAAAGGCTTTTTAAATTGATTTAAATAAATCAAGCTTATATCCATTAACACATCATCTCTTCTTTCTTAATTTGGGATTCAGTGACTGTTCTGAGATAGCTCAGAGCTGACAATATTAACTTAGAATTAGTAACAAAAACAAATCGGGCACCATAATATAAGACATAAACCACAACTGGTTTTTGCCCGGGGTTCTCTGCGACACACACGTTTTCTACTTCCTCTTTTCCTGTTTACTCATTAGCCAACTGCACTCTATTTTCTGCTCTCTGGTCCAATAAAATAGCTCATCAAGAATGTCCTGATTTTCAAATCTCATGGTCGCTTTTCAGTCTTCATCTTGAATTTGGTTTCTTACACTGTAGCGTAATCATATCTAGCTTCATGTAACTTTCTATCTTTAGTTTTAGTGAAGTGATTCTTACCTGGTTTGCCTTCGTCCTCTTTGGTTAGCCCGCCTCAGCCCTCTCTCTAGGTTCTTGTTTCTTATCCTGTCCATTAAATTGTATTGTTTTCCCAGCAGTCGCTCCTCGACACTCATCTTTCCTTGTACTACATACTCATCCTGGGTGATTTTCTATTTAACTGCTGAGAACTTCCACATTGATATCTCTAATCCAGATACATCTCCTGTGACCAGATTCTATTTCTCCTCCTGAACATCAGACAAGTATCTCAAACTTATATCCAAAACCAAATTCTTCACTTTCTGAGGCATTCTCGTTCTCGCACACACCTTATCTCAGTGAATGATATCCATACAGCAAATCTCCTGAATCAAAAACCTGGGATTCACCCCCTGATTCCTCCTTCTTCCTCTAACTACATCCAAATAATCACAAAGTCCTATAGATTCTACCTCCAAATGTCCTTCTGATCTGCCCCCCTCCTCTCTATCCCCAGTGACTCTCTCTCTGGTCTGATTTTTCGCAGCCTTCAGGCTAGTCTCCTCTAATCTATTCCCCATATTAGAAGGAGGAAAGATAGTATACATATAACATATTGTGTTAGCACTCATGGCTACATGACAGAAGCCCATCTGCTAACAGCTTATACCAATATCTTAATTCAAGCCTCCCTCAAATCAAACTCAAGGCAAGGAGTTGAACCCAAGTTGTTAATTTGGGAAGCAATCCCAGAAACCAAAAACAGGGGACTGGGGAAGTGAGATGGGACAGGGAAAGAAGTCAAAAATGGTGCACAGTCAAATCAGCTATCTATCACTGTGGGTCACTGGAACTCAACCCACTGGGGAACTCTGGGAATCAGTAGAGAACATGTGCCTTAAAGTCATTCCGTCTTAAGGACAGGAGACCTCCGATATTAATTTACTACCTTCTGCCATTCATTGCTTAATGACTTAAGGACTGTTCATAAAGTGGAGCTGGGGAGGCGTTAATTCTCAGGCATTTTCGTCCTATCACACCTACAGGTGGAGGTAGCTCTGGCTAACAGAGGCATCCCTCAGGCAGTGAGCCATGGTTGGCCGGTTGTGTCCCAAAGCAGTATGATCTAAGGGGATACGAGGGGGTCATCAACAATGTCTGCCGCACTTTAGGAAACAGTGCATGTGATATGATTTTCTTATGGTACAAATAATTTTATTGTAATGGACATGCATGCACTGTATATTAGGGGAAAAAATTGAATAAGGACACACACAACCCTGATTTCATTGATATGTCAGGATGAGACTAAAATAAGGAGCATAGCACCTGCATGGTATCTGGGCATGATGTTCAGGTGAGCCATCAATATTTTAAACCTTTGGAACTAACACTTCTAAATTTACTGTTTTGAAGTTCAGATGATACACAAAATATAAGTGATAGACAAAGTAGTATAGATTCTTATATACTGAATTTCCATGTGAATTGAGCATTCTTTCAGTAGTACATCTAAATGTTACCTCCAGGAGCTGATGATTATTGAGCATACAAAAGACTATTTGTCCTACACATTGGAGCTATTGCAATGGAAGTGAAATATATTTATTGAATGTATGAAAGAAAGTCCCAGCTGCTGGAGAGATGCATAACGATTCTAGAGAAATTCTGAATCAGGTTGTTAAAATTGCCAATCAGTTTGAAGGCAGGTTACTGAAATTCTTACCTTTTTTTTCCTTAGTTTGGTGAAGAGAAAGGAACAATAGCAAATATTTACTCTTTTATTCCGAAGCACACTTGTTTCCACATAGAAAACTCATTCCCCTAATTCAGAAGTGGAATTTCTTCAGTAATTCTGGACAAACGTCAGTCTTAAATTACTTACTTCATTAGTCTGCCATGAGGGTTGTGAGAGAGAACAGGTAAATCATCTTCCAGCTACACTAAGTAAATGGTTGCTGGTGTTATTTTGTTATTCATTTATTCAACAAATGTAGAGTAAGCACTGAGGACATGACAGTGAACAAAACAAAAATGTCTGCCCTCATGGTGCTTACATTCTAGTCATGGGAGACAGACAATAAACAATGATCATAATAGTAAGCTACAGGATATTGTAGAGGTGATAGCAGAACTAGGTAAAGGGCAGGGGGTAGGGATGGGAGGAAGGTCATGCAATATCAGTTAGGAGGTCAGAGTAACCTTCATTAAGGATGTGAGATTTGAAGAAAAACTTGAGAGAAGTGATGAAACACCTCCATGATGGTGTGCATGATTTGGACTGGATGTACATGTTAGTATATCCTGCAGATTGACATGATTATTTGAGCAACCTTCATTTATCCTTATGAATCAAAGTTATAGCAGTCAGTATTCTCCATGCAAGACAACATGCATATGGCAATTCCAAAACTGGAACTGTGAACTAACCCCTGGATCATGACATAGTGGATTCCTTATCTCTTGTACTACCAGATTATGAACTCAGAAGTTTCTGAAAACAATCTGACTATCAGGAAGATTCATTTGAAAGACTCGAAAAAAGTCAAAGATAATTATAAGAATATTCTTAACTTTTAGTTTCAACAGGAATGTGGTGGCAGTTTAGTTCTAAATCTTCCCTTCCCCTGAAAATCAGTGTTACAAAGAGAATGGGGAGCAACAACAAAAAAAGCACTACACTTTCAGTGAAACTAGAAGACTGCTAAATCTAACAAACCAAATATTCACTCCCAGAAAGAGTCAGCCCCACTGCAGAGAAATGGCTTTGAAGAGGTCAATCTCCAGGTGAGGCAGAGAGAAATTTCTAGAACAGAGGGGGATCCATAAGAGGTGAAACTCAGAAAGCCATTGTGTGAGGCTGGCCCTGTGGCCTAGTGGTTAAGTTTGGTGTGCTCTGCTTTGGTGGCCCGGGTTTGTGGGTTTGGATCCCAGGCACAGATCTACAGCACTTTTCAGTGATGCTGTGGCAGGCAAGCCACACGCAAAACAGAGGAAGATTGGTACAGATGTCGTCTCAGGGCTAATCTTCCTCAACCAAAAAAAAAAAAAAAGAGGAAAATTGGCAACAGATGTCAGCTCAGAGCAAATCTTCCTCAGCAAAAAAAAAAAAAAAAGCCATGATGGTAACACAGTGATTCTGCATGCAGACTCTCCTTCAGGAATAAAGGATTTGTGATTCAGCTGCTGGGAGTACTGCTCTCAGCTGTCAGCCCTCTTCAGAGATTGTTTCAGCTGAATAAAGCCCCCTCACTCAAAGTATGCCCCGCCACAATGGTTACTTTCAAAACAAACAAAAATAACAAGTGTTGGTGAGGATGTGGAGATGTTGGAACAACTGTGCCTTGATGGTAGGAATGTAAAATGACGTAGCCACTGTGGAAAACAATATGGTGGTTCTTCAAAAAATTAAAAAGAATTACGATATGATCTGGCATACCCCCAAAGGAATTGAAAATAGGAACTCAAACATTTACACACCAGTATTCATAGCAGTATTATTCATAACAGCCAAAAGGTGGAATCAACCCAGATGTCCATTGATGGATGAATGCATAAACAAAACTCTAAGTATTTCTAAATGCAATGAAATATTATTCCGTCTTAGGAAGGAAATTCTGACACATGCTATGACATGGATGAAACTTGAAGACATCATGTTGAATGAAATAAGCCAGACACAAAAGGACAAATATTATATGATTCCACTTACATGAGGCACTTAGAGTAATTAAATTCATTTAAACAGAAAATAGAAAGGTGGTTTCCGGGGACTGGGGTAAAGAGGAAATGGGAAGTTACTGTTTAAAGGGCATGGAGTTTCAATTTGGGAAGATGGAAAAGTTCCGGAGATGGATGGTGGTGATGGTAGCACAATGTGAAAGTATTTAATGACACTATATTGTTCAGTGTATATTCACCTAAAAATGGTTAAAATGATAAATTTTATGTTTTTTCTGTTTTACCACAATAAGCAAATATGCCAGAAACTTCTACAAAATTTTGTTCATATAATTTTAAAAATTAAACAAAATTAATATGGAATTCATTTCTGTTTTAACTCTGGCAACATAATGTGCCAGAATGGGAGGGTAGTTTCTTTTAGATTTTATCATATAGTTTAATTTAATTTTAAATATTTCAATTTTCCTGATATATAAAATGTTAAAAAATATAAAGAACTGGTTTGGACTGAAAATATTCACTATCATATAGGCAAGCTATACTAAATGTCAATAAAAATCTAGGTTATCTTTTAAAAAAATTACCAGGAACAATGGAATACCAAGGATAGAGCTACTAGCTTTTAAAGAAGAGATAATTAACCTTCTATAGGAAAGAAGGAAAACTTTTGAATTCTTTTTATGAAACAAGTACAACATTGATATAATACTTGACCAAAAATAACCCACACAAAAATGGTTCAATCTTATTTATTAATCTTAACGAAGAATACATCATGACCAAGTGAGTTTTATTCTATAAATATAAAGATGATTCAATACTGGAAAAATAAGTCATCATATAATTAGATCTACAGAGAAAAACCACACAATCATTTCTAGCAATGCTGACAAAACAGTTGAAAAGAATGCAAAACCTTCTTGGTTTAAAAGGAAGAGCCATAAAATATAAATTGAGGGATACATATCAGACCAAGCACCAACATCACATATCACAGAGTTGTTCTTCCTAAAGTTCAAAACAGGAAACAAGAAAAATTATACCCATTATATCTGTTATGATAACTGTTATATAGCATATTGTATATCTAATGCATATAGCATATAACATACATAACTATTACATAGCATATAGCATAGGAGGTATTACAGTTGTAATTACAAGATTATTATAGTCAAAGGAGTGAGGTATTCTGATTGGCAAGGTCTGGGAAATGTGGAAACTTACAAGTGAGAGAAGACACAGGCTAATAGCTCCACTCTTATTGAATGGAATGATTTCACTCTAAACAGAGGGAATATAAGAAAGTGGATAAGAAGAAAAAAGAGCTTAGGCAGATACAACTGAAGTGTCATGTTACTTCTGTTAATCTAACTCCTCATTGGCTCCCCATCATACCCACGAAATGATTCAAAATACTTTTCTACTGGTTCATCTTCACCTTGATTATCCACCAATCATCTTCCACTTCCATCCATTGAAATTCAGTAGCTCAGGAATATTTGGGCTGTGACTTACCCCTTAGAGAAGATACCTCAAATTTGACCTGGGACGAGGTAATTTGGATTGCTCTACACCCAAGGTCATCAAACTATGTCCTGCAAGGGAATCCAGCCTTAGGCCTGTTTTTCTGCTCCCCATGGGCTAAGAATGGTTTTTGTATTTGTAAATGCTTGGAAAAAAATAAAAAGAAAATTACTATTTTTTGATGTAAAAATTATATGAAATGCAAATTTCGGTGTCCTTAAGTAAAGTTTATTTATTTAGCCACGATTATTCATTATAACCTGTCTATGGCTGCTTTTGTACTACAATGACAGAGCTGAATAATAGTAACAGTGACCTTATGGCCCACAAAGCCAAAAACATTTACTATCTGGTACTTTACAGAAAGAGTTTGCTAACCCCTATTCTAGAAGCACACAATCCACACCATCCTGTCTGCTTTACTAAATCACAATTCTTGAGTTTCAGATTGTTCCTCTCTCAAATGCTGTATGTTTAGACACAAAAATGACTTTATTTTATTTTATTAGTGTTTGTTGAATTATTGATTGTAGATTGATTGAATGTTGTTACCTCCATATCAGCTTCCATATTCCTTTAAAATAATACATTTTGTTACCCAGCTCTAGTTTTCCAAAAACAATGAACTAACCATGAATCATGATCATATTTTCAAATATGAGAGATCGAAGCATAACTTGAGTTTTAAGAAATCACAAATATCTGCACCTTGTTCTATTCATATCTGTTTTACAAACCAGGGGAGTCTTTGTTTCTTTTTTGGCCATTTTTTTCCCTAGAGAATTGCTATAATTGTAAACTGGAATATTTTAAGGCAGGTAGAGCTCTAATTTTACTTCTAAAAATGCAAAGCCCTCAGTATATGATATTGGATTAAATGGGAAAATTTTTCCCTCTCCAAAGTCAAAATCTGACCATTCTCGGTCCTCTTGCCTTCTCCTGCTATAGCTTCCTTCTTACAGTAGAGATAAGAGACATTGTTCCACGAAAATCAGGTGAAGATCTGGTAAAGCCATATTGCTTTTCTGTTTTCCAGGAATATTGACTTTTCTCAGAGTTGACTGGTCACAACTGGAATGAGGTGCTTCCTGAGAAACTTCTGGATCTCCTTCCAAGAATGTTCCTGTGCAGCTGCATGTGGGATCACCTCTCCTCCCCAGTGTATGAAGAAGTGGAAGTTGGAGAGCTTTGAGGCACAGCACAGTGGGGAATAGGGAGGGTATATCAGGTGGCCAGCCCCAGGGTAAGATAGCAGGGTCCAATTGTTCTTCCCATTTCTTCTCAGCTGTTCTGTGGCTTGCTCAGCATGTGCTTTACTGTTGATGTTCTTATCTTCTTCTCCCACAATAAAGAGGAAATGTCCCTGGGCTTTTTCAATGGGGAGAAAAGAAGTCTGATTGGCTTCAACTCTAGCTTCCTCAAAAATGTGCCGAAACTCGAATAGCCCTAAGGCACTGATGGATAGTAACTGTGGAGAGTGGGGCAAAGGCTGATATATCTGATCACGATACACCTGTGGAGCATCAAAAATGAAGTTGGGCCCATTAATAAGCACGGTGGCTCTGACTTGTTTTAGGTGAATAGCCATGGAGAGTCCAATCTCTGCTCCTTTGCATATGGAGACTACCCCAATACCTGGACCAAAGACCTGAAAATAATGGAAATGAGATGTTGATTCTATCCATCATTTAGCAAAACCCTACAATCTCAAACAACCTAAGAACTTCAGTGGCCAGTGGGGACAAACTAAGTGCTAATCCCACTCACTTGGCCGGTTCTAGAGTTCTGGAATATACAATGTATGTTCAAAGGAAATACTTCTTCAAGAATACGTCAGACTTTACTTACTGAATCCTATGGATTCAGCATTGTGGTAGGTGCTGAGTTTAAAACGCCCTAAAGAAACACCAATGTAGTAGGGAAAATAAGAAAAAGGCATGTAACTATTGTGAATAATATAAGTCAGGGTATAACTGATTGGTCAGCTTTGTTGCACCAATTCTGAGCTCTCTAGAAGCTCAAACAAAAGGGTACTCTGTAGGAAAAGATTGAGAAAACAAGATGAGATTAGTAAGATAGAGCATGGAAACTTGAACAGAGCATTCCAGACTTGCTTTGGTTTCTCCAAAGGTTTCTCCTTTAGAGAAAGGTTTCATAAAAGAGGCTTGGCTCAGCTTCCTCTGTCATTGTCTGTCATCAAACAAACATTTTGGCATTCACTCTGTACCAAGCACTGGGAGACAGAAAGGAAAAGCATAATCTCTTATCATCAAGTACCTCACTGCCAGATAGAGAGACAGGAGGGAAAACACAGATGATCAGAGGATCTTATCAATTCTACAATATAAGAGTGCAATAGGCAAGACAGCAAACCCAGATTGGCAGAGAATAAAGGCAAGACCAAAGAAAGGTTCTCAGAGGAAATGGGCTATGAGTTGTCTTTGTATAAAAAAATGAGCACAAGCTAGAAGGAATGGTATTCTATGCTGAGTGAAGTAGACACAGTTAACTGCCTACACAGGAACCATGCTTCACAATTTCAAGGCTAACATGACCTTGATTTTGTGGGGCATAGCAATGTACCCAGTCCCAAAGGATAAAATTCTGATGCATCTGAACCTATTCCCTATAGCTACATCCTTTTTCAGACTCTCTTATAAGGCCACTACCTTTGACCTAAGGCCTTAGATTTTTCCCCCACATAAAATGGCATACAATTATGAGGGGAAAGCCTAGATTCCTGGCCATTCTTTCCTGCTTCTGATACTGGTATATTGACTTGATGCCTGAAACTGCTACAGCCATTTTGTGACCTTGAGGAGAAGGCCAAGAAGTTGCAGAAATGTCAAACCAGTCTCCTCGATCAAAAACTCCACAGAGTTTCTGAAACAAAGCTGGAACCATCTATCTCCAGAACTGTTATGTGAGAGAATAAGATGCCTTATGCTGATGTCATTTAAGCCACAATCAGCCACTCTTCTGGGAAACATAGCCATTCCTAATGGATTCACCATAGGAGGAGCATGTGCAAAAACTCAGAAGCAATGCATTTAGGGAACCACAGATAGTTCTTCATTGCTTGAGTTAAGAGTATAAAATGAGAGGTAGCATCATAAGGCTGGAAAAGAAAACAGCAAATTGATAGTGAATAACTTCGAAGGACATGCTAAGCAGCCTTGACTCTTTTCCTAACTACACAGGAGAATTAGGACAGGTTTTAAGGAATGAAATGATGGTACCCAGAACTAAGGCAACACCAGTGGGGACAAAAATGTGTTCATGAGTTATTTATGAGTGTTCAGCTCCCAGTCATCAACGGGGTATGGGAGAGCAAAGGAGAAGAAGGAGTTAAAGATGATTGGTTTTAATGGCACAAAATAAAGCCTTGATTCTCCTTGAGCAGTGACTTCACGCAAAGGGAGAGCTTCAGAGAGTCACCTCTCTTCTATAGCCTTTCTTGATCCCCTATAATTTCTTAGGAAAACAGAATTTTATTAATGAATATTTGGGGGGTTTTTTCTTACTATTTGGAAAAATATGAATTAATGTACCACTGGTATCCAGCTTACAGAAATATGAGAAATGCCTAGGGTAAGGGGAAGACTATGTGATAGTTCAAGGATAGTTCCTTTATAGGCATCAAAAATAGCAGTTTAAAAATTCAATGCACCAGTAGATTGTCAGCAAATGTTGCTTATCTTACTACTGCAATTCTGATCATATTTTGGTGATCTTTACATGAAAAAAGATGTAGTAAAGACACTAAATTTGTTTTCCTCTTTTTTTTGAGGAAGATTAGTCCTGAGCTAACATGTGCTGCCAATCCTCCTCTTTCTGCTGAGGAAGACTGGCCCTGAGCTACCATCCATGCCCATCTTCTTCTACTTTGTATGTGGAATGCCTACCACAGCATGATGTGCCAAGCGGTGCCATGACCGCACCAGGGATCCAAACCAGCGAACCCTGGGCCGCTGAAGCGGAATGTGTGCACTTAACCGCTGTGCCACTGGGCAGGCCCCTAAAGACACTAAATTTTACTTAGATAAAATCTTACTAAGAAAAAAATATTAGCAATTAACAAGGGATAACACACATCATCCTATTATAGAAGCAAAGCACACTTTAAAATTTAAGGGGATATGTGGATTGGAAACTACTAAAGCATTATGTTTAAGGCCTCTTAAGTAACTAAAAGTTTAGACCCACCCTTCAAAGAAATACTGATTATCTGTCTGGTTAAGTGTGGTGATCTACTAATTATCAGAGAAGATGACAGTAATAATAATTGCTCACATTTATTGAGCGTTTAGTATTGCCAGTTATTTTAGTAAGCACTGTGCTGTAGCCCCTTTAATTCTCACAAGAACCTTACAAAGTAGTATCACTGCAATATTGTTTAACAGATGAAGAAAGTGAGCACTAGAGGGTCTTAGTAACTTGTCCAAATTCCCACAGCCTGATGGGGTGGAGCCAGAAATGCAACCCACTTCTGTCTGAATCCAAAGCCAATGCCTTTTGATTCCATGATGGACACAGACTAACTTTCTACGCAGTTTGTCTTTCTGGGCAAAAGACACTAGATGCAAAATAAATCATGTGCATAATATAGATATGTAATAGACTCTCAGGTTCACTGGGGTAGAGCCATACCTGGAAGTTAAGGGAAGTCACAGAATATTATGCTTATTAGAAAACAGGGACTGAAATCTAATGAAACGGCAAAAATTACCTTAGGATGTCTCAGGAGAAAGTTGGCAGCTTCCTCAAAATATTCCAGATCTACTTTCTCTAGTGGGCAAGGCAGATCTTCATAGTCACAGTAAGCCAAGGCCAGGGCAGCAAAGCCGTGACTGGCCAGGAGACTGGCCCGGAATTCAATCAGTCCTCCGATGCTCCCAAACAAATCAATTACTCCTGGGAAACGGCCCTCTCCTGAAAAACATAATATAAAAATAAAATAGAATCGGGTATGAGGGGAAGATGAGGAAAAGAGAAGAAAAATACAACAGCATAAAGAAGAAATGCATCATAAATTTTGGAATCAATGTGTACATTTTCAATAGAATCCCCAAATTTTCAGCCTCGTATCTGCAGCAGAATTAAAACTGATTGATTATATAATGGAACACAATATCCAAAAGTTTGATTGGAAACCATGTTCACTGACATGTTTAATCTTTGTAGCCAAGGAAAAGTGGGGACTTTCTATAGTCCTGGAGTAAAGAAAGCCATGATAGTTAGGGCAGGGTTTCTTAACCTTCAAGGAGAAACACTAATAGGCTTCAGAAAATCAATGAGGTCTTGAAATTACGTGCAACATATGTATGTTGACATGTACATTTTAGTGATGAGAAGGTCTACAGATTTAATTGGTTCTCAAAGAAGTATATGGCTCAAAAAAAAAGGCTTCCGAAGCATAATGCTTCAAAGAAAAACGTATTGAAATGATTATTGTTGGTTCGCAAACCCCCCCACACACAGAGAGCAAGGCGAGACCAAAGGAAGAGGCAGACCACTCCAGATTGGTAGGTGGCAGGGTTAACAAGCTAAGGAAACTTATTTATGAGGCTTGTCTTGGGCAGCCGCAAGACAAGTAGATCTCTGCGCCTGCCTGCCAGAATCTTAAAAGTTTGTAGAGAAGCCTTCGCTGGGTTCAGGCACGTATAGCGTCCAGAGGATCTCTACAACAGCTTACTCTCTCAAGACTGTGTGCTTGGAACAGCTCCTACTGTGGGAATGTTAGGCAGAGCACACATTCCAAGGACAGAGGAGGAAGTGAGCAGCTTCTGATTGCTGGGGTCCAGCTCACAGGTCAAAAGACAGTCATGTCCTCTGGATGACCTCCTCCAACACTCCACCCCTGGTGACTGGCTTTTACAATCTTATATTCCCCCACCCCACCCTTCCGCAATGTGCCCTAGGTGGTCAGCAAGGGGTTTCACTAGCATGGACATGGCTAGTTTGGCAGCTCTCTGGCTGTACTGGAGGTAGATACAGCAACAGTATAGGTACATGTGAGAGAAAACACGGATTAAGACAATGATTCCCAAAATAAGTAACAATTTTTTCCACTGAGAGCCCCACTATGCAAACTACTGATTTATTAAATCCCCTGGGCTGGGCGTCAGATCACTCAGGGCATTCACTTGTGTCTTCATATGATTTCATAAAGATAATACATTAGCAGACTCATCAGGTATTCTGTTTGGATAGTGATACAGATGCCTTCTTGTGAGGCAGTGATAATGTCCAAGGCCATTCTATTTTGGAAGACAGCTTTTCTCATTAGAGACATTTCAGTGTTCAGTAAGAACAGACTTTGTTGACTATCATTTAAGACTTGCTGGGTGAGTTTAGTAAGGACTTCTATGTGTGCCATCATGTCTCCCAGGCCAATGGAGGGGACAAAGATGGCGGTCGAATGATCATACCAGCCGAAAACAGAATGTGCCCATCTGGCGGTGAGGAGACAGAGGTTGGCAGCTTTCAGAACTTGACCTGGTTGTGCATACCATACATGTTGGCTGAGGGAGGCAGCACTGTCAGGCATGAGGAGATGAACTGGTGGGGGGGATATGACAGACCAGGGTTCCCACCTTCTCCCCTGTCTCAATGGTGCATGTTCCATTCCAGGTACAGCACATTTCAACAGGTCCAGCTTGCAGCAGGACAACAGAATCCCAGTGAAGATTGAGTAGCTCTCCCTCACCAAGGGGTGTGAAGTAACTCACCCATCTGGGTGAGACATCACATTGCCAATTCTAGTAGATAATGCCTCTCCATATGTGATGAAAGCTACATGTCATAGCCTTAGATAAACTCTAGAAGTGCTGAGATGAAACTTGAGTTGGAATGGAGTATCACCACATTCTTGTTCTGACCCAAAGTTAACCCTGATTCTAAGGCAAGAAAGAACTGCTCTATATTTTATCCATGTCCAAGTTAAACTTCTAGAAGGATAAGGCATTCAAAAGAGGAAAAACAAGGATAACAATAGTCGGGTAATTCTACTCACCTGGAGGGAGAAAGAGTGCTCCCCGAAGGCGGCCTTCTCGGACTTGGATTCGCGTGACACCAGGTGCTACGTACCATCTCTCCAAAGTCAGGCTGACAATTGGAGCAGCGGTGGCCTTGTTGATTAAGATTACATTTGAATTATACAGTTTTAATTGAACCCGGAAGGGGCTATTCATCACATCTCTTTTCAACAGTCTAGTTAATATCTTTTCAGGTTTCAGGGACCAGAAGAGACCCATCGGGTGGACTCCTACGTAGTCACCTCCAAGTGAAGAAGCATGCTCCAGGTCCACCTCGCCAACTTCATTGGCCCTATAGTAGGCTTGGGAATGAAACATGTTTCCCATTTCATCTTCTAGTGATGCCTGAAGAAGCACTATCTGAAAGGGAGTCAGGCCTGTAGCTCGGATATGCACTGGCTCATCGACAAGGGCACTTGCAGGGGTAGCTGTCAGCTGAATCATTGTTATAGTATGGCACCTTGGATGATTCTTCAGTAATGCCTTCAGCAAAACCTTGAAATAGAAAGGAATGTGGGAGAATGAAATAAGGCAGTGATAAGGTTAGTGAAAAGTGAACTGGATCAGGAATGCTTGGGATTTGGCTGTAACTCTCCAGTTATTTAGCAAATATCCTGCTATAGTCTTTGACTGCAAGAGGCCAGAGAGCTTTCAACAAATTTCTAGAAGATATAAAGCAAGCGGATATGTTTTATAGTAATAATGAACCAGGGTGGAGAAAGCAGCAGCCAAAATATGCATGAATATTATCAACACATCCAAAAAGGATATCACAATCTGCCCCCCAGAACGCTTGGAAAATCAGATGCGGTGAAGGATAGGTGTGTGATGTGGGGTTGAAAACAGGGGACTTTGTTCAATGTCTATGTATGTGGAACAGGTGACTCCACTGTTAATCCCCTCTCCAAGTCGTGCAAGCAGAATTTCTGGCATATAAGAATCTTCCTCCAACAGAGTGCAAAAAATAGAGGGGTCTTCTCAAAAGAATGAGAATAAAATCTTTGAGGAGAACAAAGAGGCCGACATGTGTATTGCTCCCTAGAGAAAAAAGTACTTATAGCTTCACAGTTAGGATTTACCCAGTCCTAAGCCAAACTACGAGTTGACAAGCCCTTCAGGTGCACAGAAGTCTTGCTGAGCTTTTTATAACCTCTTTCCTAAAAATTAAGAAATGCCCTTCTCCTTTTGGTTAGTGTGGAGAAAGCCACAAAAATGACCATTGTTCTCAGTCTAATAACAAAGATTATCTGGATAAACTACAAAATCAATTTGTTTTCTGTTTTTATAAACTCATTAGATTGCAAAAAATGCAAAGAATCTAAGTGAATTGAATGCCAGCGAGTGACAAGCTCCTCATAGTAGAGAGGAAACTTTCTCCCTTGCACAGTGAGTTTCATTTATGATAAAACAGCAAAAAAGAAACCCCATAAAGAAAAATAAGTGGAAATCAACAGAAAATTTAATGCACTTTTAATGGATGTGTGTGGGCTGGTTTGATAGATTAGAAGTCTGAGAAAGTCCAGCCCCAGAGTCTTTCGCCAACTATCAACTCTTTCTACAGGACTTAACCATGTGCTCTGGGACAATGAATCAGAGATGGAGAGCAGAGATGTGAGCTGAGAGCAATCCATCTGAGGCATCGCAGGCCTTTATATAAAGTAAGGCAGGTGCCTAACGTTATACACCTGCAGCAGAGCACAGGAGGAAGATGGGGCCTACATACAAGCAGATAATTATAATTCAGCTAAATTTTCAGTGAATTGCTAAAGGCTTAGTGTGAATACCTGGTAGCTGCAGACACATGAGAAATTTGCACCCAGTCGGAGACTCTTTTCCACGGACCTCACCAGGGAGTTATAAGAAAGATTTGAGTAGAGAAGAGACTGGAAAAAGGTTTCCTTACTCGTGCAGGCCTGGAGCAAGGTGGCAGCCACTACTGCAAGAGAGGCACAATGCCCCACCTAGATGTGTTTTTCTTGAGAAATAAATGCCTTAAACCATTAGAGGAGAGGATGATCAACTGAGCCGTTTCCTGGGATTGAAGTATTTCCCAAGATGCAAGACTCTCAGTGCTAAAACCAGGACAGTCCCAGAAAAATCAAGAGGGGTTGGTCACCCTATTGGAGAAAGAGCACCAAACTCCACCACTCCCAAGGCATGGGAGACGACCCATTGCTGCTGGGAACAGGAAAAATGAATGGAAAAGAAAAACTATTCCTGGAAGGCAGGAAACCATGCTGGACCCAAATAATTAGAGGTCTCACACCACTGGGAGAGGGCAGGATCTCTGAGAAACCTTCACCCCCAGACCTAAGGATACAGGGCCCGCCAAAGACTGAGGCTCAACCAGGACAATGGAAAGCATCATGGCCTCCCCACCACCAGGCTAAGGAGCACCAAGTAACAAGTAACAGCAATCTACCACTTAGGGCTGGCAAAAGCATGGAAAGAGACACTTTTTGAAGTTCAGGCACACAGGGAAGGTCTAAAGTTGAGGGTAGAAAGTGAACATTGAGAAAAACTCTCTAGCAAACAAACCTCCGTTCTAAAGGCGAAGTAACACCAAAAGATTTTGAAGGTAGTGATAAGGTGAATGTAACCATAGCAACAACAGCAAAAGATGAGCTCAGGTCTTCACTAGATTGACCCCACTAACGGACCAGCAGCAGAAGAGGAATTTCTATTTCCAGACATAAATATTTATATCAGTTTTTACTGTTCTGTATATTACGTCTGACAATAATTAGAAAGTTGAGACGTAATTCAATAGCAAAAACACAAACAATCTGATTAAAAAATGGGCAGATGATCTGAATATATATTTTCCCAAAGAAGGCATACACATGGCCATCAGGTATGTGAAAAGGTGTTCAACATCACCAGTCACTAGGGAAATGCAAATCAAAATCACAATGAGATACCACCTCACACCTGTTAGAATGGCTATTATCAAAACGACAAGAGGTAAGTGTTGGCAACGATCTGGAGAAAAGGGAACACTTGTGTGCTGTTGGTGAAAATGTAAATTGGTGCAGCCACTATGGAAAGCAGTATGGAGGTTCCTCAAAAAGTTAAAAATAGAACTACCTTATGATCCAGCAATTCCACTTCTGGGTATTTATCTGAAGAAAATGAAAACACTAACTCAAAAAGACATCAATAACCCCATGTTCACTGTAGCATTATTTACAATAGCCAAGACACAGAAACAACCTAAGTGTTCAATCGGCAGATGAATGGATTAAGAAAATATGGTAGATGTACACAATAGAATGTTATTCAGCCATAAAAAGGAAGGAAATTCTACCATTTGCAACAACATGGATGCACCTTGAGAGCATTATGCTAAGTGAAGTAAGTCAGACAGAGAAAGACAAACACCATACGAACTCACTTATATGTAGAATCTAAAAAAAGGGGGGGAATGTACTCATAGATACAGAGAACAAATTGGTGATTGTCAAAAGTGAGGGGTGGGGGGCAGTCTGAGGTTGGCAAAATGGGTGAAACGGGTCAAAAGTTGCAAATTTCCAGTTATAAAATAAATAAGTCCTCGGGATGTAATATACAGCATGATGACTATAATTAGTAATTATATTGTATATTTGAATATTACTAAGAGAGTAGAACTCAAAAGTTTTCATCACAAGATAATTTATAACTATGTAACTATGTGTAGTAATGAATATTGGCTAAACTTATTGTGGTAATCATTTCGCAATATATATGTGTATCAAGTCATTATGTTGTACACCTATAACAAATATAATGTAGTATGTCGATTACATATCAATAAAAAGGAAAAAGCTGAAGGTCAAGCACAGAATTTGATGATAAAAGTAGATAACTGCCAACAAATATTTGACCAAGCCAGGTGTGTTATGTCAAGGTCAGGACCAGACCTGGAACATGAGATAGGGATATCTGGTGGTTGCCTCCAACAATTTTGATTCCCTAGAAGTTTCTGAACCTTCTGGGCCTGCTGAAGATGTCCACCCTTCCCCTACTAAGAGCTAGAATTATCCTCTCTTCCTTCCTCCATATTAATAGCATGAGAAAAGATAGTATAGAGGTCTTTGTCCCATAAAGCAACAGGTGCTGCTGGAAGCCATCCCCATCCTGGCTCAGAGGCCTATAACAAAAGTTGAGTCACAGCATAACCTAGCTAGGACCATGCTGGGCTTGACAAAGGAAGAAATGGACTATATGCCAAAGTTGCTGCATAACCTAGCCAAAAAAAAATTATGAGACACACAACAAAAGCAAGAAAAATGGCGAAAGACAAAGCAATCAACAGCACTAGACTTAGAGATGATACGGATGAAACTATCAAACAGTGAAATTAAAATAACTGTGATTACTATATTAAAGCTTGCTATAGACTGAACGTGTGTGTCCCTCCAAAACGCATGTGTTGAAGTTGTAATTTATACTGTGATGGTAATTGGTAGTAGGGTTTGGGAGGTAATTAGATTTACATGAGGTCATGAGGGTGGAGCCCCCACGATGGGACTGGTGCCACTATAAGAGGATGAAGAGGCCAGAGTTCATGCTTTCTCTGCCATGTGAGGATACATCAAGGAGCAGGCTGTCTATAAACAAGGAAGAGGGCCTTCGGCAGAACTCAACCATGTTGGCATTCTGATCTCAGACTTCCGGCCTTCAGAACTGTGAGAAGTAAATTTCTGTTGTTTAAGCCACTCAGTCCATGATAGTTTTTTAGAACAGTCCAAACTGACTAAAACAAAGCTCTAGCGAAAAGGATGGACAACATGAGCAAACAAATAGGGAATTTCAACAAAAAAAAAATGGAAACCAAAAGAAAGCATCAAATCGGGAAGCTACAAATAATAATAATAATAAATAGCAATGCAGATGAAGAATGCTTTCAAAGGGCTCATCCATTGCACATAGCTTGGATAAAATCATTGAACTTGATGCTAGGTCAATAGAAATTACCCAAATTGCATAACAAAGAGGAAAGAAAAAAAAAGAGTGAAAAGAAAAACTGAACAGAGCATCCAAGAGTTGTGGGATAATAATAAATCACGTAATATACATGTACTTGGAAATCCAGAAGAAGAGAAAGATAAAGGAACAGAAGAAATATTTGAAGAGATAAAGGTCAAGAATTTTTTAAAATCATAAAAGATATTAATCACAGACACAACAATCTCAGAGCACCCCAAGCAGGATAAATTAATAAAAAACAAAAACAGGGTCTGGCCCAGTGGCCAGTTAAGGGCACACGTTCTGCTTTGGTGGCCTGGGGTTGGCCAGTTTGGATCCCGGGTGCAGACATGGCACTGCTTGGCACACCATGCTGTGGTAGGCGTCCCGCATATAAAGTAGAGGAAGATGGGCATGGATGTTAGCTCAGGGCCAGGCTTCCTCAGCAAAAAGAGGAGGATTGGCAGCAGTTAGCTCAGGGCTAATCTTCCTAAAAGAAAAAAAGCCTAGACATCATATTCAAAGTGATAAAAATCAAAGATTAAAAAAAATTTAAGGCAATTAGAGAAAAAAAACTCACACTACATACAGAGAAATAAAGACAAGGGCTTTATCAGACTTCTCATCAGAAACTGTACAAGCCAGAAGAAAATGGAATGATAAATCTTGCTGAAAGAAAGAAAAAAATCTATAAACCCAGGATTTTATATGCAGCAAAACTATATCTTAAAAACGAAGGAGAATGTATCCATCTTTTGTAACTTGCTGAGTCTCTAATTGTTTGAAAAGAAAAATATTTTTTAAATAAAGCAGAAATAAACATTTTTCAGACAAAAACTAGTATAATTCCTTACTAGAAGACCTGTATTACAAAAAATATTAAGGAAAATTCTTCAGGTAAAAATAATATAACATGACGACACTAGAAAGAAAATTGGATAAACCTTGAAAAGAAAAGAATTGCTGTTCTTTCTGACCCTTTTGGGGTTGTTTCTAGGTGACTAGAAAGTAGCAGAAGTGTCAGGACTCTATGATGTGCAGCAGTCTCACATGGTCTCTCTACAGAACATTCCCCATTCACGGCTCAGAAAGAACTTTATAAGGTCATCTAAAAAATATATATAAAGCGTTGGTCATCCTAGTACCTCGAGCATCCTGACACCACTTGGTGCTCAGGAATCTTCAAGACACAGGGAAGAGAGACCAAAGGCCCATTGGTGATCCTTTGGGAGGTGGTCCTCACAAGCAGCACATGGTCGACCTAAAACACATAGTCAACCTAAAACACATTCTTCGTCATCCAAGAATAGCCCTTTCTAAATTATGGAAAACGATTGTTCTAGAACAACAATAAATGATCAACCTCCCTCAGAAACTCCAGCTGGGTTTATATTTAAGAATTATGGTCCTTCCTCTATAAAGTTTTGTCCTGGTGGACTGATAATAGTAAAGATGATTTAAAATTACAGTGGCCAGTTGGGGTTCTTTTGAGCTTTTAAAACTTGTCTTTTTGAACACCAGATTTGAGAACCACAGATTAGACAAATTGAATGCAATCTTTGATTTCTAAAGAATCAAACATGCCGCCTTCTGGCACATCTGCTTAAAAACTATGGTCCCAGAAACTGTAAATATTTACAAAGAGCAGCAAAATATTTACAAAGAAGAAAAAAGCATGTTTTGTGTGCTGAGACCTTGGCTTGGTAACCATCAGTATGCAGTGCCCAAAATACGGTCGGACAGAAATGTGGGTTGTACGCCATTTGCAGCCAGATATAGCTGAGAAGAAATGGAGGTTAAGCTCCATTTGTGGCTAGGATTCTACCAAAATGCTGCCAGCTTCAGGGGAATTACACTGGCCATTAGAAGGAACAGTCCAATTAGATAAGATCATTTAAGAGGCGCACTTAAAAGCAAAGGTTTCAAAATTCCAAAATAGCCTTATTGAAACTTTCATTGGAAAAAGCTAATGAAAATTTAAGTTCTTATATCTTAAGATATAAGAAAAGACTACACAAAACCTTAAGCTAATGGCTTTACAGACACTCCTATAAGTATCTTCAAAGGAGGGCCCTATATGGGTACCTCTCAGAGTTCATGAGACTCTGAGAGATTTTATGATAAACTGCTACATTATTCTCTCACGCAGCCAAAGAAAACTAAAATTAAATTTAATGGAGTTGTTTAATACTGCCAGAAATATTTTGTTTGTCTTGGCTGAAACCTGACAAGATATTTGAAAGGATTTAATAACTTATGATCAGAATTTGACCAAATTGGAAGCTGATAATCAGAAAGTGATGGAAAATTTTTTCTAGGCTTCCTCCCCACTAAGCTAAAATAAAACTTTGTACCTAGTGGGGAAAAAACAAATTAAGGATAATGTAATTGGATGGATATGTCGGTCCTTGATAAGCAACTAACCTCCTCTGTTTATCTCAAAAGGCTTGTAACCTCTCCGGAAGCTGTTATTGAGTATATTCCCAATTCCTAAGACTGAAGGAAAAAAAGATATATGAAGTATTTGGAGATGCAGACTGATACGCAAGCACTCTCATCCAAAAATCTAAGGAAGACATTTAAAAACAGAGGCTATAAGATTTTTGGTTGCATCTGCCTATGTGTTTATCTGTGTGTCTATGCATGTATGTTATAAATATGTGATATTTTTCTACCTCTGGATGGTACTATCAAGACTAGTTTGTAATAGAGCTGTGTTTAATTGGCTTAAAAACAAACAAGCACAATAAAAATCAAGTATACTCTCAAAAAAAAAAAATCCAGAAACTAACCCAAATGAATTTCAGGATCATGTGATCTAGGAAACTATTCAGTATTAAAGCTAAGTTAAGTTTGTTGGGTTAATTAAAATAGGCATGTCTTTAAAGTTATCAGCCTTAAATATAAAACTTTTGTTGTGAATAGGTTTGCCAAAAGTTAAACAAATTCATGTTTCCTCTGTTACAAAAGTTGGCAGGAAAAAAAACTGATGGCTAATTTTGTCTAATGTCTCAAGAAGTTTTTGTAGGTAATCTAAACATAATTATTAAGAACAAGTAAACTAAATAGATGTAAGAAAGATAAAAAGTTTTGGGGTGAACTTTTTAACAATAATTATGTATTATGGTATATGTACCTAAAAACAGCTTCCAAAATCTTTTTGGTAACTTGAAACCTTTGAGTTTTGATAGATTAAGTTAAATGATAGAAATTTATTGAGTATCTAGATCATTTCCAAATAAGATAAAATATTAGACATTAATCACTAAACATAAGTTTATATACTTTTGGCTTCTTATTACAGAAAATTTTTAAATATTTAGATTTATTAGTAAACATATTTTATGCCATGCTGAGAAATTTTCTGTGAGAAAGTACATATTTCTAGAAAATATTTATAAGCCTGCTAATCCACAGAATGCTAAGGTAAAAGCACCATTGCTTACTTTTTAGTTTCTTACCTCATAATTGCTTACTTCTTAGTTTTCAGTAAAAATTAAGGTTTCTAAGGGTTAAGAATTATAATTAATATATGTGACTAAAACTACTAAAAATTAATAAAGGAAATATCTCTGTATACAAGGAAATTAAGATATATGTTTTCAGTAAAAAAGGTATGAGGAATGGAGATATTTTTATTTTGTTAAGAAATTAATTTGTCCTACAGTAAAACTGGTTATGGGAAAGAGGAAAGGAATTTTCGTCCTAAGAGAGGCTAACAAGAGGGGAAGGTATGAGACAAATTCTAAATGTAAGAGGAAAGTTATAGAAGGTTTGTAGAAGAGGAACCCTGAGAAAAGAGTTTTGTGCATGGTCAAGTTGGCTAAGATTGAAATGAATTTAATTAAATAAATGAATTTTAATATCAAAAGAAAGCTGGTGCAAAATTAGAATTTGGTTTTCTCTCTTAGAAGGACAGTTTTCTTGGACTTTTAGTCAGCTCTTAATAAAGAGATTATGAACAATTTTTCTTTACTTTTCAGTAAGTCTACCTGAAAGGCAGAGGTTCTATGTTTTTTCAAAATAATTTCCTTTGTTCAAAAAGCTGAGGTCTCTCTATTAAGAGGGTTAAGTTTTTCTTTTTAACTGTTTAACTGTCTGTGTTGTCTTTAACATTTTCTGTTGTCACTTTGGTTAAGTGGATAACTAAGCATTGTTTCACAGTGACCTATGATCCTATTTGACCAAGTGTTTTAAAACTTTTTGATATTTTTTACAAACTTCCCAAAATTCAAATCCCAAATAAAATCTTTCTTTTGACCTGAAAGTAACTTTCAGAATTTCCAGCAGACCACTGGGACTTCTCAAAGAATTTATTCTCTCTTCCCATAAAAGGGGAGATATTAAACTAATTAGACTTATCTGGTATGTTAAATTGCATGAGAAACATTGTCAAATAAATGATGATAAACTTTTGAGGTTATATTGTGTGAGTAAATGTTATTAATTTATATTCTACATTCTAAAAAGTTATATAAAATTCCCAAAATTCTGATACATCCTAGTATGCCATACTTCTAATCACTATCTTAAAATGTGTGGCACAGAAATAACCAAATTTACTAGTCGTTTGTATTGTAATCAGATCCTTAACCATGCTATTTTAAATATTTTGTCATTTGCAGATAGTTGTAGTTTTATTCTGATGCCTTTGCAATATATTTCACCTTCAGAGAGATTCACGGAAAAGACTCTGACACTTACTCTAGAACACAGTTTTCTGATAAACTTCTAGATTATGATATTGAACTGGGTAAGAAATTACAGAACTCTAATGGAGACACTGATGGCTTCAGAAAACGGCTAACAAAAGATCAAGAACAAATATTAATTACCTGGGACTACATGAGCTGAAAAGGGTACTCTAATATTTCATTTTTCTAGATTTAAAGAAATCTCTTCTCTTAAGCTGTCAACAATTTGGTAAATTATACCTTTCTGAACAAAGAGGAAACATTTGCTTTTTCTCCATACTTGATTCCTCCAGAATTTGGAAACTTTCATTGAGGATTCTTATTTTCATTTAATCAGGCCAAGATTTTAATATAAACAAATTTGTTTTACTGTGATTATCTTTTGGAAAAAAATTAGGGTAATTGTAGAGAGAAAAATTACGTTTGCACCTTAGCAGATGTTAGATTCTCGTCTTAGGCTGGTATGACCAGCTACTGTAAATCTCTAATGTCTTATACTCAAGCCTATCATCAACGAGTTAAGAAAGCTTTCTTGGATTCCAATTTAAAGGATCCTTTCAGTCACACTCTAGAGACTGGTGACTAGGTATTCTGTAAATGTCATCAGAGGAAGACAGTCCTCAAGCCAGATTGGAAAGAGGCTTATTGGAAAGTGCTCATGACCACTGACACAGCTGCAGAAACAGAAGGCATTTAACCTTGGAGATACATCTCACAGCTAAAGAAGTCCCCACCTGACATCTAGTGCTGTGCAAATGCCGGAGGCCTGCAGATCAAATTGACTAGGAAGAGAAGCAATCGACATCTGAGGCAGACAGCTTTCCCCCAGATGGTGAGACCAGGCCTGTATTCCTTTTACTCACTGTTGCTTCTTACCTCATTTTCTCCCTCTCTTTCTTGGAAAGAAAAATCTCTTATCCGCATCTCCCAATCTGTTACAAAAGGGGAAAATCTTTCTGACTATTGGGTTTCTCATCAGAATCCTCATTCTGTACATGAATCTAAAGATCCTTTAGTACATTTAATGACCAGTCTCCCCACCATTCTTCCCCTAATTCCTTGTGCTAAGTGTCTAGAACTCCTTACCTAAACAACCAAATCCTCGGTTTAATCGATTTCATTATAATGACTCTGTAATTTGTGCTCCCTTCAGGTCTAATTTCACTTGTACTTGGCAGAAAGGCCTACGGGGAACACACTGTTCAAATTCTTATCGTACTAGAGGTTATTATGCAATTGGATTGTGGGTTTCACCTATTTTGTTGTATGGTCAATCAGAAACTCAGCATTAGGCATCAGCTTTGAATCTACTTCACAGACTAAAATGTGAAACTAGTTGCACGCATAGTCAAGGGTGTTTAATGCCTGATGATATCAACCTCAGTGAAGCTACCAGTTTTAGAAAAATGCTTTTCCTTCAGTAGGCACTGCTGTGAATGAATATGTCATGAGAAATTTATCTAAAACCCTGGGGAATATTGCTAAATCTGCCACTAAAGCAATAGCTGCCCAAGATCAATCTGGATTCCCTTACATAAGCTATATTAGATAATATAATTGCTCTTGATTACCTCCTAGCTGAACAAGATGGGTTTGTTCTGTAATAAACACCTCTTGCTGTACTTGGGTAAATAACTCTGGCAACGTAAAAACTGAACTAGCCAAAATCTGAGCATAGGTCAAATGGTTAAATGCTGTGTCCACCGACACCATAAAAGATCTTTGATCTCTTTAGCTGGCTACCCTCAGGAATGGCCTCCTGCATCAGATCTATTCTCCAATATGAACTTTACTATTGTAGGAATTCTCACTGTCGTAAGACTTTGTCTTATCTGCATAGCTCAATGTTATAAAAATATCACTTGGATAATGGTCATTCAGTGCTTTAAAATGATTGCTAGGGCTTATGAGCCTTCACCTGAGACACCTAGAGGAAACTACAATGTTTTCCCTTGAAGGAACTTGACAGCAAGGTTTTTTTCTGCTCTGGTACTCCTGTTGCTCAAATGTGGCCTAAGCTCCTAAGGAAACAACTTTTTCCCCTATGTGGGATATAATATATCAAGAATGAGCCTTCCTTACGATGAAGGACTGAAGATGCTCTGACAGTTGATCAGCAAAGCTTTCTAATAGTCGATCAACAATCCTTTCAAATGGTTGATCAGCGATGCTTTCCAAGAAAGATTTCTCTCAAAATGGGGAAATATCAAAATTTACTACAGTGGAGCCATTTTAAATGGAGCCAGAGCCACTTTTCCAGAGAAATTGTTTGCTATCTTGAACCCTTGACTGGGCCAAAATGGCAATTGTTTTACAAGCAATTGTTTGAGAAGTCAGCAGGAAAACAGACATTCTGATCACAAAGACTGAGACTTTCTGAAGATAGAATCAGTAGTCAATCAATGTTTAGCCAAGACTAGCTCTCTGCCTCCAAATCCAATTAAAATTATTTGTAATACAGTCTCTCTTCCTTGCTTTTAAAAGTCCCTGACTTTAACCCCCTAGCAGGACACATTTTGGGTTTCTACCTGAATCTGTGTCTCCTGAATTTGCAATTCTAATTACCCAAATAAATACCTGCTGTTTGAATTGTAGTGAAGTTTTCCTCATTGAGATGTTCATGGTAAAGATTTGCTCTAAGCCTGGAAAGCTACCTCTGGGTCTTTCCATCAAAAGGCTTGTTGGATTGAGTCACTATTGGAATAAATATACTAAGGGAGCTCCTATTTGTCAATGGTCAGATGATGAGTCTTTTGAATTGAAAAAACTTCTATATTTGGAAATTTTTTAGAGAGCTCTCATCATAAGCAGCTGCCTTACTGATATTAATAGGCGGATCCAGTTGAAAGGAGGACACAAAAATGCGTAATAACAGCTAGCCTTAGAGATTCCCTTGATAAAATGAAAAAGCAGAAATCAGACTTAAAACAACAATTAAAAACCAAATCTGATGTAAATCCCCCCTACTCCTCCCTCTTATACGCCCCTTCATCCACAGCTTCCTGTCCCTGTGTCCTTCCAGAAGATCTTTGGGATCTCTGGGCCCCTCATCTAAACACCCTCCCTCAAAACCCAGTTCAAAACCCAGCTCCAGCTCCTCAGCCAATTCTCTTAACTCCTAAAAATTCTCCAACTTTCCCAGAAAACCCCTTAACCTCCCAGCTTCCTAATTTAACTTACCTCTCTTTACAAGACTTACAGGGGTCACTGCAGTTTGACTGCCAAGCTATAAGAATCCAGGTCACTTAGGTAAACGCTGAAAGCCAGGAATCAAAATTAGCAGATCGAGAAGGGCAGTAAGTCTCCCTTTGCTGTCGCTTATGACTCCTCCTATTTTCCAGGGCTCAATAAATAGGCCATGCCAATTTCATACATTCCTACGCAATATCTCATGCAATGTCCCCTGAAGGCATATCCTGGGCGTCCACTGCAGAGAATTCATGTCCCTGGACAGCAGCCAATCTTTCAAATTACAAAACCCTCTCACCTCCACTCTCAGAGAATCCTACAAAACTCAGAGAGGAATTAGAAAGATTAGCTGTTATTCACAACCCCGCTTACAGGGACCTGGACTGGCTGCTAAGGGGTATGCTTCCCCATCACAATTATACTATAGTTGTCAGACAGGCCAGATGACCCTCTGGAGAACATCCCCCCAACACGCAGGGGAAACAGATGGCCAGAATCTCCCCCAGGCCCTCCTTCAAACGACCAGAGAGTAGCTCAGCTAGAGGCTGGTATTCAAGGGTTAATAGTAGTGACACTGGAGGCCTTTCTTCTCAATGTAAACTGGTCAAAGGTTGAATTAGTACTCAGAAAGAAGGCAGAAGGTGAACATCCCAAAGCTTTTTGAACATTTTACACAAACTTCCCAAAAGCACGCTGCATTAGACCCAGAAGCCCCAGAACATAGGAATCTCTTAACGTCTGCTCTCGTGGGGAATTCTCCCCCTGCTATTAAAAAACAAATTCAGAATGGTGTGGTAGGTTGGCCTGAGCATGATTACATTATTAAGTGTAATAATGGAGGCAGCAACACAATTCTTTGAAAAAATTTAGCAAGAATGCAGGAAAAAAAGAGGTAAAAGCTACAATTCTTGCTTTGTGACTTGAATCTTTAGGGAGACAGAAAAATGATTCTAAAAGTAAATTAAAACCCACTCAAAGCCCTCCCTATTTGTCACCAGACAGTTGCAGATATTGCAAGAAATCAGGACATTGGAAGAGAAACTGTCCTACACTAAAGAAAAAGGAAAATTTAAAAGGCTGTCCCTCTAAACCCTGACAGCCCCAGAAGTTTCATTATTCTCCTCCTGAGGGGCAATTCCCTCTTAACTGACAGGGTCATCGGATCCTCAGGCATACCCCAGAGCCTACCATGACACTTAAAATAGAGGAGTGGGAGCTGGATTACTTAATTAACACCGGTGCAACTTTCTCTACTATCCACGCAGAGAGTTTATCTCTACCTGTCACCTCTGATTCTATTCAAGCTGTGGGAGTCTCTGGGCAGCCTGTTTCATTGCCCATATCTCTGCCCACTCCAATACCTTTAGGCTCTCTTAACACCCATCATGACTATCTGGTTTCCAAGTACTCACCAGCAAACCTACTTGGCAGAGACTGAATGCCGCTATAAATTATAACGAGAAAGGCAGTTTTATTTCCTTGCCCTCAGCCCAAGCCCCAAATTTCCTACCTTCTTTACTGGAAACTCATCCCAATTTAAATTCAGCTGAAGAGGAGGGATCTTTAAGAGATGTTGCAATTATTCTTTGGGCCACACATGCAAATGAAGTTGGATTGCTACTGAGCTCAGCGTCCACAGGCATTGCCTAGAAAACAAATAATCCTTTTCCATCAGTAGCTGATACCCTCTCTCCAGGGATGCAGGGTGAGGAATTAATCCTATAATAGACTCCCTCTCACAGCAGGGTATCCTTGTCTTTACTGCCTCACCCTGTAACACTCTAATCTTGCCAGTAAAGAACGAAGGTAAATTTAACTCAGATGAGAACCAGATCCATCGATTTGTACAAAAACCTAAGAACTGTAAACTCTTTTGTAATCCCTTGGCAGCCCATAGTCCCCAATCCGGCTGCCATTCTCACCTCACTTCCTCCTGATGCAGGCTTGTTCTGCTCAGCTTTCTTTTCCATCCCATCGCACCCTGACTTCCAATTTATTTCTTCATTTACATTTAAAAGGAGACTATTAACACAGACTCAGGACCTCAGGGATATCTTGAGTCTCCCTCAATATTTTCCCAACGCCAACTTGGATTCTGTAGCCTTTACCCCAGGCTCCACACTAGTTCAGTATGTTGACGAACTTTTACTCTAAGCAAACCAAGTAGGGAGCTCTCATAGACTCCCTCATCCTCCTAAAGACACTGGCTGAATGAGGTCATAAAGCCTCGAAATCTAAACTTCAATAGGTACAAATAACTGTTACCTCTTTAGGACATGACATATCTCAGGGCATCAAAAGCTCACCCCAAAACTCCTTGAATCAATTTTGTCCATCCCTCTCCCCAAAACAAAAAAACAGTTATGCAAATTTTTAGGGGCAACTCTCTGCTGCCACTGAAACCAGCACAACACAAGGTTGACATAAGGGAAGCCATATTGTAGAAAAGAGACCATGTTGTAACTTTGAATGACCTCTGACTAACTAAGCCAGCTGGATTTGCACCCTCCAGGAGATCCACCTTCTCTGTGGATTTTATGACCCCTGCTAGTGCTTATACCTCCCAGCTGTGATAAGATGATAACTTGGTTCTTTTGAATTCCTTAGGAATGTGATGACCCCGCCCCTCCCACCCCGAACAGAGAGTCCATGCTGATAGCCATCACCAATGAAAACTGAAATAGAGATCTGGTGTGTCAACTCCCAGTCTGCAACACCAGAGGGTCAACTTTCCTAACCCCCTCCCATATAACCAACTGGCCTATGTAACTGCTTCAAGATTCTGTGCTCCCTTAAGATGGTTCTTTTGGACTTAGTCTGCCATCTTCCCTCTTGCTAGCAAGCTATAATAAAATGCCCTTTCTCTGCCACCATCTCACCTCTTGACACTTGGCTTTTGCCTCACAGCGAGCAGATCGTGCCCTTCGTGGGATAACACCGCCAATGGATTCCTCATTTTGCAGCCCTTGTTAAACCTCTGTATGCCCTTCTCCCAGAAGTCATCCCAAAGCTTGCTTCTTGGCCTTCAGAGCATTAACCTCCTTTGAAGTTTTAAAATTAGCTCTGTCTTCATCTCTGGCTCTTGGTTTACCTAATTTTGATAAGCCTTTTCAGTCATACTGCCATGAAAATAACGAGATTGCTGCAGGCATTCTAGGAGTCTTTTGCCTCTCGGATATGTCCTACAGCATATTTCTCATACCAATTAGACCCTGTGACATCTGCCACCTGATTGACAGAGCCAGAATGCTAACATTAGACTCCCCCATTCACCTCTACGTTCCCCATGCTGTGTCTGCTAATTTATAAGTTCATGAGATGCAGCAACTCTCTACACAGCGACAGGTGACCTATAAACAGGCTCTTTTAACTAACTCTTCCATCTTCTTACATTGCTGTAGCACTTTAAATCCAGCTACATTACTACCCTCTCTGATGATGGAGAGTCTCACTCCATTCCCCCAGACCATCTTGCAACTATAGAAATGGTTTCAAAGCCACAAAAGGGTCATTCAGACATTCCTTTAGATAACCCAGACTTACCTCTATTTTGTGATGGCTCCTGTAAATAGAATTTCTGGAAAAACATGATAACTAGTTATGCCATAGTCTTCCCACATGAAACACTTGAGGCATACTCTTTGCCCACTGTAAACTCCCCCCAAGCTGCTAAACTCATAGCTGTTACTAGAGCTTGCACATTAACAAAAGGAAAAACTGCCACTATTTACACAGACTCCAGATATGCTTTTGGAGTCTGCCATGCTGTTGGCACAATGTGGAAATCTTGTTGACTCAACTTCTGCAGGTACTCCTATTGTTAATGGACATATGATTGCTGCCCTATTTCAAGTGATTCACCTCCCTCATAAAATCGCTCTTGTTCACTGGTCAGCCCATACTAACGAGACTGATATTATATCTTTAGGAAATGACAGGGCTGACAGAGATGCTAAATATGTAGCTCAAAACAGACCCAATTATCCTTTCTCTACCCAGTTCTTAAACTTGGCTTTATCCGTGACTGATATTACTAATCATCAGGCAAATGCCCCACAATCTGAAAAAGATAAATGAGTACAAAAAGGTACAAATCCATGATCCGATGGATTACATATTGGGCCAAATGGACTTCCTGTAGCTCTTTTCCTTTTGGTTTTTGGCTTGTACTTATCTCTCATCAAATGGGCCATATGTGCAGATGCAGGATAGATAAGGAACTAAAAGACAATTGGTTTTGCACCGGCATCCACAAGATTTCTGACCAAATTATTTCCCAGTGCACTACTTGCAAATCTCATCAAACTTCTGGAAGAAATCAACATGCCCCGGGAAGTGCTCCTAGGCCCACACTGCCCTTTGCAGCACTCAAAATGAACTTGATAGACTTGCCCCCAGCTTTAGGCTATTCTCACTGTTTGGTTACTATTTACATGTTTAGTGGATGGAATGAATGCTATCCGTCTAGATGAACTGATGCCACGCCCGTGGTAAAGAAGTTAATAACTGAGATTACCCCACATTTTGACATTTCTTTATGTAATGAGACCAAAGAACTCATTTTACAGCAGAGATAAAGCACCTGCTTGCAGGAATGCTGGGATACTCGTTAAAATTTCATACCTCATACCATTCTCAATCGTTAGGGTGCGTGGAACGTAAAACTCTAGACATAAAAAGGACTTTAGGAAAGATCTGCCAAGAAACCAGATCTAAACGGCCGGAAGCTTTGCTCCTGGCCCTTTTAAAGATCCAGAATGTTTCAGATTGGGGATGTGGATTGTATCCTTTCAAAATAGTGTTTGGACACCCAGTGCCTCCTGGCAACTCTAAACCTTCCATTGCTGGATTAAGTCAACATTATAGGAACTTAAGTGAACATTTGATGCTATGACTAGCTATATACAAGAACTAACTAAATATACTTGAAGCATATCACCAACAAATAAAAGGATCATGGCCTCTACCAACTGACAAGCTTTGCCTTCCTTTTCAACCAGGAGACTGGATGTATGTCAAGGTCTTTAGAAGAAAACACACACTGTTGCCTCACTAGAAAGGACCTTAGGTTCTGCTAACCACCCACACCTCTGTCAAAATAAAAGAAAACCCTCATGGATCCATGCAAACCATGCCAAAATAGACCCACATTGTTGCTCTCAAGACAACTTGGAGACAGTCCCTAGGGTCAATTCCCAGGCCCCAGAAGCAGATGGCACCATGACGTAGACAGCTCTTCCCAACATCATCGATCAAGAAACTTCGCTTTCATCTATTCCCTTTTTTTAAGACTCCCTTCATGCACACATTAAAAAAAAGAACCTTCTTTTATTAATGAACATTTTCTCACATTTATTAACCATTTATTAGCAGGCTGACTGCAGAGTACTCTATCTGTCCTACTTCCTCTTTCTAAGTCTCCACTATGGACTTTTTTTTTAACTTGCGTGTTGCTCTTATTAACCTCTTTTTCAACAAGTCAGGCACAGACCAAACACCTCCTCATGCCAGTTTACCAAACCCTGGCCACGTTAACTAATCAATCTGACTGTTGATTATGTGAATATCTAAATAGTGCAAAAGAACCTGAACTCGTCTTCATTCCTGCCCATGTGAAACCTGGTGGCTAAATACTGTCAACACTAATAATCCATAATCAATCTATAAATCAAAAATTGACATGAGTTTATTATGAGGCAACTTTGAGGACTATAACCCAGGAGAATTTTTCCACGAAGGAAGGAAGCTCTCCGAAGAAGCAGGGTGCACAGAGTGGTTATACACTGTCTTGGAACAAAAAGCACACATCACATATGATGGGAATATCTCTTTTACCACTATCACAAGATGCTTTGTTATCACACAGGTCAGTGGTCACAAGATGAGCACAGCAAGTCAGTGGTGAGCAGGTCAGTGGTCACGAGATAAATTAAAGCAGGTTGGCAATTACTCCTTAGTTTCTGGGAAGAAATGCTTATCCTAAGAGGAATGCTGGTATGGGGGAGGAAACATTCCTATCTTTAAGGGCATCATTCTTAGCTTTGGCATGATGTAAATGTTTAAAGCAGATGATAATGCCTGCTTAACAGGTGACATCAGGCCTTTCTGGAAAAACAAAGTCAGTGGACTAGTTTTAAACCAAATGGCTTCCTCATATACTCTAATATATCCTATTGCTTGTCATTTATTTATCTTTTTCTCCATTTTGATCAATAATCTTTAGATAGAAAGCACTGATGATCAAAATATTGTCCCTCAGCACCAGGGTGATTGCTGCCCACCCTGGGTCCATCGTGTCCCTCTGTGCTAGGCTTTTATCTCATTGATTCACCCATTTATCCATGTTGGGGGGAAATAGTAGGATACAGTGGACAAACATGGAGGTATATATTAACAGGGGAAGCATTTCATAGGTTACATAATTTTTCAATTAATTTTAGATTGTCACACAAACATTGCACATGTGCTTTTATGCAGCTCCTTATGCTTACATTTTTACAATTATAGAACAGGTACAGTAACAATAATAATAACCCAATATCTGAAAAGATTAGTTTTAAAATGAGTTCTTAGGCATAGTCTTTATCAGAAATGGAAACTCATCCAGGGTTGTAAGATTGATTGACTATCTCAAGTTGCTGAGCAATCATTACTCTAGCCTGCATGCAAGTCTTATAACACTGAGTAAAAAACCAGTACTAAGGATTTCAAGGAGTAATAGAAACAGGAACTGCAATCCAGATCACAAAAGGGAACAAATACTTGGATGGAGCCAACCAAACAGATCAAGATTGGGTGTAGGATTGCTTAAGGCATTCACCTGCTTTTTCATGTGCTTTAGCAAAGATGACACATTGGAAGATTCACAGGTATTCAGTTTGAAAACTGAATTCAGTGAAACACAGCATTCAGTTTGAATGGTTGCACGTGTACCACCTTGGGATGCTGTCAGACTATTTAAGGCCATTGTATTTTGAAGAACAGACTTTCTCATTCAAGACTTTTCAGTATTTTGCTATTCTTGCTTGACTATGGTTAAGGACTTGTTAAGTAAATCTAGTCAGAGCTTCTATACATGATATAACACCTTCTAGTACTAAGAAAGGAACAAATGTAGCCACTAGGTGGCCATACCAGTGGAACACTGAACCAGTCATCTGTCCTTAAGGAGAGGAAGATTTGCAATAGATATTAGCTCAGGGAGAATCCTACCCCACATCCAAGGGAAACCCAGGATGAAGTGTCCTAGCCATCCAGGTGGTAGCCAAAGCCAGAGGTTTGTTCCACATAACCACTGAGTTCCATTAGGAGCCACCCAATAAATGCCTGGCCTTCAAGACCAGCCTGTTCCAAACTAATCACTTTCTTCAAGTATGAAAGTATTCTGAAAACCTTAAATGGAATAATTATAAAATGGGTATTTGGTTTAAGCATTGCAAGGGTTTAAATGAGGAGATATAATGTTGGTAATACAGGCCCAGTCCAGAGTCTTGGGACAGCTGTCTACAACAGACGCCTTCTTCTTCTCATCCTGGTTTGGAGAGATTTGCATAGGCAGTTGAAGTCATACATTTCTTCATCTAATTGCATAGGTCATCAGTTATTATTCCAGAAGAAGATAGCCAATGTTTACCAAAGGGTGTAGATCTAAGATTAAGGAGCACAAGCAGAAGAGTTTTGAGCTATGAGAGACTAAATGCTTCTGAAAACTTTGCCAATTCAGTTTTGATTGTGTCATTAGCTAAAATGTGCATTATTCACCAAATGTCACAAATAGATTTAATTATTTGCAGAGTGGAACAAGTTACTCTGTTACCATTTAACTCAGTAGGAATTCCAAAAACAAGAATTAACCTTTCCAATAATAATTTACCTACTACGAAAGCCATCACTCTTCTGCAGGGAAAGGCCTCTACTCAATATGAGAACATACAGATCACTACTAAGATATATTTATATCCTTGAGATGGTGGCATTTGAAAAAAATTCTAATTGCCATACCTCAAAGGGTCCCATAGAAGAGGGAAAGAGGCCTTGTGACCCATGAAATGGTTTCTCTAGATCATGTTTTTTGGCATATAGCACAATGAGTATAGGTTTTATGAGCCACGTGGGAGAAAGTTTCCAGAAGTATTGTTTTCCCTATAAAATCAGCTTTTCAGGTGCCCAGTGTTAATTGGTGTATATGCTGGAGCAGTGGCAATTGTGCTCCAAAAAGCACTATTGGTTTTTTTTTTTTTTTTATCAGGTCCAAGGCACATAGGCATGGTAGTGTCAAAAATTCCCCTTTTGTTGCCATATTTTTTTCTCTTCTTACATGGTAATTTCTTGAGCCTGTAGAAGGAAATTTTTTGCTGGGTTAGCAGACTTAATAGGAAGTAGCAGGCATTCTTGAGTCTGGACAGCATATCCAGCTTGATAGTGTTGCTCATCCTTTAAGTAAAATTCATTTGTAAACCAAATTAGATAATAAAAGGCAGTTGTGGCTGTTTTCCTCTTGTAGTACTGGAAGAAAGGTAGCAGGGTTAAGATAGTGAATAATATTTGTCTATGCAATATAACCAAAGAATCATCATTTACTTGACAATGCTTCCCATGCAATTTAGCCTACCAAACAAACCTAATTAGTTTAGTATCTCCCTCTTTATAGGAAGAGAGGACAAATTCTTTGAGAAGTTGCAGGGACCTGCTAGAAATTATCAAAGAAATTTTCAAGGCAAAAGAAAAACTTCATTAGGATTCGAATTTTGGGGGAAGTTTGTCAAAAATATCTAAAAGTTTTAAAACACTAGGTGAAATAGAATCATAGCTCACTGTGAAACAATACTGAGTTATCTATTTAACCAAAGTGACAACAGAAGATGATCATGGCAAACACACATCGTTAAACAGTTAAAAAAAAAAACACCTTAGTTCTCTTAAGAGAGAGATTTCAGCCTTTTAGAATGCAGGAAATTACTTTGACAAATCAAAGAATTTCTCTCTTTTAGGTAAATTTATTCAAAGATAAAAAAAATCTTTTATAATCCCTCTATTGAAAGCAAACTAAAAGCCCAGGAAAATTATCCTTTAGGAGAGAGAAAACCAAATTCTAATTTTTGTACTTACTTAAGTACAAAAGTAATAAGCTTACTTTTGATATTAAAGCTTATTCACTTAATTAAATTCACTTTAATCTTAGCCAACTTGACCATGCACAAAACTCTTTCCTCAGGGTTCCTCTTCCACAAACCTTCTATGACTTTCTTTTTATACTCAGAATTTGTCCCATGCCTTCTGTCTTCCCTCTTAGTACTTTAGGATAAATTTAACTTTCTTAACAACAAAAAAAAATCTACATTCCTTAAATCTTCTTTAATGAAAATACTTATCTTACTTTCCTTAATCTTTTATATATTGGCATCCTGTGGATTGGCAGATCCACAAATACTGTCTAGAAACAGGTGCTTTCTCATAGAAAATTTCTCAGCATGGTACAAAACATATTTGTCAATAAAACCCAAGTATTTTTCCAGTTCCTGTGTAATACAAGCCAAAGGTAGATAAATCTATGTTTAGTAATTAATATCTAATATTTTATCTTATGTGAAAAAACCTAGATAGTAAATTTTGTCACTTAATTTAGCAACACTCTAAGGTTTTAAGTTAAAAAAGTTTTGAAGTTATTTTAAGTACATACACCTAATACATAATTATTGTTAAAAAGTTCATCCAAAAATTTTGCTTTTTCGTGGCTATTTAGTTTACCTATTTCCAATAACTACTTAGATTGCCTACAAAACTTCATGAGACATTAGGCAAAATCAGCTATTTTTCTAAATTATTTTCTTTTCTGATAAGTTTTGTAATGGAGATAATGAGTCTGTATCATATCCAGTACAATAACTCTGAAAATATGTTTATTTTAATCAAACCTACAAACTTAAACAAGCTTTTAATTACCAAAGATTGTTTTGTATCACACTATCTTGAAAGCCATTTGGGTCAGTTTCCATTACATTTATATAAGTGCTTACTTTAAGCTGATTAAATAGAGCTCTTTTTTTAAATTATTAAACTTTTTTATTGATAATCTGGTAAAGAAGATGATAAAAGAAACCTTTGAAAAACAGGAGAGAAAGGAGATTTTTTTGAAATTATACCATCCAGAGGTAAAAACAAAATCACATATATATAACACAAAGAGAGACACACATGCATAGAAACTTCACAGCTATCATTTTAAAATTATTGCCAGGAATCAGGTACACTAATACAAAGCTCCCTTTTCCCGTCTTTTTTTTCTTCAGTCTTAGGAATTGGTGATGGGCTAGATAACACTTTCTGGAGAGGCTATAAGCCTTTTGAAATAAAGGAAATAAGTGGAATCTGAACCACCTGGAGTTGCATTTCCAGTTTTGCAAAAATAGGTAAGTTGAGGACAGTTGCTCTTAATTCCTCAGAAATTTGAGTTGTAACTTAAGTGACATTATAGGTTAATCTACCTGTCCAACTACATCATCACTAATTTGGCTATTTCCCTCTAGGTTCTTAGTTCTACTTTAACTTAGGGCAGAAGTCCTGGAAGAAAAAAAAAAACCTTCTTATTTGGCTCTGAATATCAGTTTTCAGTCTGGTTGGAATTCTGATCATAAATTACTAAATCCGTTCAAATATCTTGTCAGGTTTCAGCTGGGACAAGCAGTAACTATACCTGGCAGTATTGAAAAGCTCCATTAATCTTTAACGTAGCAGTTTCCCAGAAAATCTCTGAGTCTTGCTAACTCTGGGAGGGGCTCATTTTGTGCCCTCCCTTGAAGGTAGATTATGGGAGCATCTGTAAATCCATAACCTAATATATTTTTCATTTAAGTACATTTTATAGCTGATTTTTATTAGCTTTTAGCAAGAAAACATTCAATAAGCTTATTTTGTAATTTCGAAGTCTTTGTTATCTTGAATGATCTTATCTAATCAGAACATTCCTTCTAATAGCCAATGTAATTCCCCTGAGGCTGATGGCAGTTTGGTAGGACCCTTAGCCATATATGGAGTACAACCTGCTTTTCTGTCCAACCATCTCTGACCACAAAACAGGGTGCAACTATGTTTTTATCCAATTGTATTTTGAGACTGCAACCTGATGGTTAACAAGTCAAGAACTCAGACATGAAACAAGCTTAGTAAGATTTGGATAAATATTTACAGCTTCTGGAACCTCTAGTTTTTGAGTAATCATGCTGAAAGGTAATGAGCTTGACCTTTTAAAGATTTCTCTGTAACCCGGCTCTTAAAAAAGAGCCCCAAAGAGGCCACTGCAATTTTAAATGATCCTGGGTTATCTTGCCAGCTGTTGACAGCTATCCTCATTTTGTTAAGCCCTTGCAAGTGTCAGGTTGAAGTCAGCCAGAATTCTGAGGGGAGGGTGCCCATTCGGGAACTGGTAAGCTTTTAGAAGCACAATTTCCCATTTTTCTTTTAGTTTTATTTTATCATAAAATCTGAACAATTTCTAGGAACAGTGTAGTAGGTCAAAAATGTGCTGCTTGTGAGTGTTACTCCCTAAAGAAAGGTAGTGAACACTCTCTTATGTGCGTCAGTTTCTCCTGCCAGCAGTCTAAAATTGCCTTAGAGGCTTGGAGCCTTGGAAGACCACTCCTCAATTGCACATCCCTGGATGAGACTTTAATTAATTAACATGAAATAGAGTTCCCTGTAGGATCACTGCACAACACAAGGATTGATCTGCCAACAGTTCCACAAGATTCTCAGTCACCCAAGATTGCCTTTCAGCTGGAAGGAGCTGGTGTCCTTTCTCTTCAGAGATGAAAAGTTCAGACTCCCATTTGTCTAACAATTTGTTCCAACTTTGTAGACACAATTCTTTCCAATTTAAAGCCACATCAAAAAGGTCAGCCTGCCCCATTTACTCCAAAGTTCCCCCTGTGCTCCCCCGGGCTAGAAAATTCTCCCTAAGTTTTTCTTACCTGGGAATTCTCCCTAGGTTCTTCTTACCTAGGGTACATATGGGTACCACCTTAAGACACCTCGTCTTAAGGCTTTAAACAGCTCATATAAACTCTGGACCATTGACTTAAAATAAGGATGTCTGAGTTTCAGGAGAACTCACTGGGGTCACCTGAAGAATGCAGTGATTGGGGGGTTCAATGGGCCCCTACTAGTACCAAACTCCAGTTCAGTGTAGACTCCAGGTGGTCTCTGGTGGATTTCTCTGAAATCCTGCCATGATAATGCCAAGAAGTGTCAATGCAAATAATCCATAATCAATCTATAAATCAAAATTGGGGTGAGTTAATTATGACCCAATTTTCTCTTCTTTTTCTTTTTGGTGAGGAAGATTGGCCCTGAGCTAACATCTGTTGCTAATCTTCCTCTGTTTTCTATGTGCGACGCCACCACAGCATGACTTGATGAGCGGTGTGTAGGTCCACACCCAAGATCTTAACCCATGAACTCCGGGCTGCCAAAGTGGAGCATGCAAACTTAACTGCTACACCACTGGGCCAGCCCCATACTGTGAGCCAATTTTGAGGACTATAGCCCAGGAGAACCTTTCCACGAAGGAAGGAAGTTCTCCAAAGAAGCAGGGTGCACAGAATGGTTATACACTATCTTGGAACAAAAAGCATATGTCACATATGACAGGAATATCTCTTTTACTGCTGTCATAAGATGCTTTGCTAGCACAGCAGGTCAGTGGTCACAAGGTGAGCACAGCAAGTCAGTGGTCAGCAGGTCAGTGGTCATGAGATGACTCAAAGCAGGTCAGTAATTAATCCTCAGTTTCTGAGGAGAAATGCTTATTCTTAAAGAAATATTGATATGGGGGAGCCAACATCTGTATCTTTGAGGGCATCATTCTTGGCTTTGGGACCGTGTAAATGTTTAAAGCAGATGTACAATGCCTGCTTAAAAGACCACATCAGGCCCTTCTGGAAAAACAAGGTCAGGCTGAATTAGTTTTAAACCAAATGGCTTCCTCATATACTCCGATATATCCTATTGCTTTTCACTTATTTATCAGTATGGAAGATGGATGAGTAACAGGGTATGGTATCCACGACAAGACAAACATTACTCTGCCTCTCTTGGTATGTCATTTGGGCCTGGGAAAAATGCTATAGAAGCTCGAGGACTGTTCCTTGCCTGGATAAAGACAATAGGTGAAACTTTTTCATTTCGCATTGAAAATAGACATGACACTGGACTTTTTCTGGGTGATATACTGAGAGAATAGTGCAATGAACTCGGTGGTTTGACTCCACGGGTGGCATCTTCAAATCTTTCAAAGAGATTATAAGTGACTCTAACACTACCCTTTTTGGCACAAACATCTGCCAAATCACCAGATGTTTTGGATGGCTCATAAGCCACCCTTGTACAACTTGGGGTATCACAGCTGTTCCCCTGATTAAGCTGCCTAATACCACAAACGATATGGGAGTGAACCAAAAATGTGAACTTATTTGGCCAGGTGACAGAACCAAGCCTCCTAGCTGCCAAAAGCAGACCACAGGTCTCCTACACCAGCAATTTCACAATCTGTTCTGTTCACAGATTGACAGAAGCACGTGGGAAGTGGAAGTGTGTGGAAACTAACAAAGGTCATGAAATAATTACAGATTCCACTCTGACCTTATCTTTTTTTTTAATTTAATTATCTTACTGTGGTCATATTAGTTTATAACATTGTGTAATTTCAGGTGTACCTTATTAGATATCAGTTTCCCTATAGACTGCATTGTGCTCACCCTTACTAGTCTAGTTTTTATCCATCACCATACATATGTGCCCTTTCACCCTCCCCCTCCACTCTGACCATCTTTGAGTCACACTGGTCTTTTTGTTTTACATGGTGACCAAGTGTATAAAGGGTTCCCACCTAAATGGTCAGGATGGAGTGGACTTGGATACCTGGTGCCCTCTGCTGACAAATACTCCACCATAAACACCAGCCAAATCACAAACTTGGGCTCATTTGTTCATAAAGTTGTGCCACATAAATGTGTCAGTTGAGAAATTGCAGAAAACCTGCTTGTGCATCACAACTTCAAGTTCTTTTCAGCATTGAGGGTCTTATTCCCAAGCTTTAGGGATTGTGAATTGTAAAAAACTATCTTAAATCTCTCCCTGGTAATGGAACAAAAGCTCAATAGCACCATGCAAACTTTGAAAAGAAATACTCCAGGCAGAAGTAACAGCTTAGCCTCTGTGGTACTCCAAAATCATCGTTCCTAGATACATTGACTGCCTAGCAAGGAGAAGCTTATGCAATCATTGGTGGAAAATGTTGCTTCTATGTAAACCAAACAGGACGAGTAGTATCTGACTTAAATCTGTTAAAAGAAAGGATTAATATTTTTCATCAGATAAATGAAGCACAGACATTCTGTTGGATTGATCTATTCCCAGGGCTGAGGGACTGGTTAATGGGATGTGGGGAAATGTGCTTCAATTTGTTCTCTTCTGTTTGTTCATCCTCATTCTAATGTATGTTCTCTTCTCTCTTTGCAGTTCTCTTATCACTCAGTTTCTAACCTGCTTTCTCTCTCCACAGCTGCCAGCTCAGCTTTCAATGCATGAAAATTCCAGGGAAGTTTCAGAGGAGGGAACTGTTGGGGCCTAGGACAGGCTGCCCCAAAATATCTCATAATGGCATATTGATTATTTTGAATTCAAGTTACGTGAGAAACAGCTGATGCAAAAAGGGCATTTTGACCCTCCATTCTCTGTTCCCTCTAAAATCAGAAAATAAATTTCCCATGTGAAAGGCACCCTCCCTGCACCAGGAGGTAGAGAGACACCTTTATCACCCAAGCCAGGGAATCCAGGACCAAGAAGCCTGTATAAAAAACCTTGTTACTTTTTTACTAATTTATTACCCCAAACCCAAACTATGTTTAAATTATTTACTAATTAAGCACCTAAACCTAATTTTATTTGTCCTGTCAAATCCTCACAAATGTATCATTTCTTCAGGTACAAAAGATATGTAAAATGCCTACTTTGTTCACTCTCTGAACATCATTTTTTATGATCTCCCATGTGCACATATGAAATTGTTTTTTCTCCTGTTAATCTGGTCTTGTGTCAATTTTATTATTAGTCCAGCCATAAAAACTCAAGAGGGGTGGAGGGAGGTAATTTCCTTCTCCCCAGCACACTTATACTTCTTTGCAAATGACATCACTTTTTCCTTAATATCCCTGGTTTATTACATTTCACCACCAGAAAGCATCACTGAACTGTACAAATATGTACGACATGTAGTTGTAGGGGAGGAAGACATTTCCTCTTCCCAAATGGGGGTTTGTCTGGCTGGAGAATGAATTAAATTCACACGAGACAGAATAGCAAGAGAAAATTAAACAAAGCTTTATGAGGAACCATGGCCCGGGGCCTTTCATCCCGAAGGAAGAAAGGGCACTGAAGAAGTGGGGTGCACAGAGTGGTTATATACCCCCAAACAGGGTGTTTCACATATGTTTGAAATGTCCCTCGCACAATAGTCACGAGATTGCCCTGTCGGCACAGTGCTTGATGGACACAGCAGGTAGTGGTCTGCTATCTCGGTGGGCATAGCAGAAGGCAAGTCGATTGTCTGGAGCTGGGCGGTCACAGGTGAGCGCAGCAATCAGTTCCTAGCCTAAGGAAAGATGCTTAATCCTTAAAGAAATGCCAACGTTGGGAGGGGGAGGGAAGTCAGTTACAGGAGGTTACCAGACAAGCACAATAAAATGCAGATTTAAGTCCTTGCCTTTGGTATTGATTAAGAGTTTCTAGAGAGAAGGTCATCTCCTTTCTTCTTCCTGGTACAGAGAGGGAGGTAGCTTTTACAGATAGAGATTTACCTTACAAATGGAAATGTGTCCTAATGAAGGGCAAGTTCCATTCCTCAGAGCCTCCTTGCCTGTCCCAGTTTATCAAAAGCAATCAGCCTCAAATAATCCTGATGCCAAAGAGACATATCTTGGGGTGGCCATTTCCAGGTCCCTACATAGTCAACTTTCAAGAAATATTTTCACAGAATGTAACTCTAACCTGTCATTAGACTTACATTAAATTAAAATCATCCTTCAAACAAAATAAAAATAGGAACATAATTCAGCTTCCCAGACTAAGAGAGTTTCTTCTATAATTTTCTAGGAAATAGTCTTTAAAAAGAGGGAGAAATATTAATGGGGATGGGGAAGATAGAATAATGAAAGGTTAACAAGTAACTTCAGATAGCCTTTCATTTTCCCTCAGAAATATAAATTCTGGCTTGATATGCTCATATTCACAAGTCACTATTGATGTCCTTTCTAAACAAAATCCGAGTCAACAGACATACCCTTATCTGAGCACTCTGGGAACCCCACAGCTCTCTGAGATTATAAAATGAGCAGAAAGACTGTTTGTCCTCATGACCTGCTAAATTCCAAACACTGGAGTTAATAATCCGATTTATCTCTCATTCAGGAGCTGAGATTTTAAACCATCTCCAATCAACCGAGAAGAGAGAGCTATGACAACAAGCCAAAGTACCTGAATTTTTCCTCTTGAGCCCTCATTTCTAGCAGTAAAGGAAGAATGACACTACTTAGAGTTGTTCTGATGGTCAAAACCTCTAAGATGTCTTTTGTAGTCTAACCGAGCTAACGTAAGAGAAGTACCAGTTAGTGCCCACTTCTTACTCTAGTTTCCTATTAACTTTAGAAATTTATTGAGTCCTCTCCTATTTTCCCTCTTTTCATTCTCTACGTTCTCTAAATCTCCTGCCCTTGGTGATAGCCCCTACCTTTCACTCATATATTTTATTAGTTTTCATTATAAACAAGTTGCTTGACCTCTGTTGGTACCATTTGGGGATATCCTTCCTCTGCAAATAAAGTCAAGGGCTTGGATTTACCACCCAAGCGTTCTGAACTAGCTGAGAATTACAAATGTGGCCACAGTAACGGGTAACAAATACTTTTTCTTGGGCACAGTTTCTATTTTCAGAATTTGGATAACCCCAAATCTCCCCCGATTCCCTCCTGCTCCTCAACTAATTCACAGGGGCTCCTGAGACAGCTACAGAATGGAGCGCTAGTGAGATTTTACACGACAAGAAAATAAAAGCACCATCTCCATAAAATGATCAGCCAAATACTCCATAAAAAACTTGAAAACATAAGCAGCTAACTTGCGATTGACTTTTGCTACCCATAAAACTGATTAAGAATTATTAAGCGGAATACATAAAGAATTCCTAAAAAATTGTATTTATAAAACTCTCAGTTGAATATGAGAAAAAGACAGACACTTTATGGAAGAGGAAACACAAGTATAAGCATATGGAAAAAAGGCTCAATCTCATTAGTCATCAGAAAAATGCAAATTAAAATCATACGGTATATTTATACCTATAAGATGGCAAAAATTTAAAATTCTGAAAATAAGAAGAGTTGGTTAGGAAGTGGGTCACCAAGACTCAAGCTCTGCTAAAGGAATGTAAATGGATGCAATCACTTTAGAAGGCAATTTGGCATTATCCACTAAATGTGACAATATGAATAACTTTTGACCCAGCAATTCCATTTCTAGAGATATACCCAACAGAAATGTGCACACAAGTACATCAGGAAATACGTACAAAAATATTCACAGCAGCATTTTTCAAGATATTAAAAAACTAGATACAACCAAATATCTATTAACAATAAAGTGAATGAATAAATTTTGGCATATGCATACAGTGGAATACTATAAAGCAATAAAAATAAATGAATCACAACTACATGCAACAATCTAGATGAGTCTCACAAACACAATACTGTTAGATGACAGGCATAAATGAACTCACATAAATGAATCTTATAAATTTATATGTGCTAAACTAAAACCATAAGGCATACTTTTAGAGTAAATCTTTGAACAAAAGTAAAGAAGGAATTACCAAGAGTCAGGATTGTGGTGAAAAAGTATCAATATAATTCACATTGATAGATTGCAAGTAAATGGATGAAAAATAACATAGCATGCAACAGTAAGCATAGGAAACTCAAAGTGGCTATACTAATGTCAGATAAAGTAGATTTCAAGATCAAGAATATTATCAGAGATAAAACATAATGATGACAAGATTACAAAAATCACAAATCCTAGGGCGGGCCCCATGACCTAGTGGTTAAGTTTGGCACACTCTGCTTCAGCAGCCCAGGTTCGGTTCCTGGGCATGAACCTACACCACTCGTCAATGGCCATGCTGTGGTGGCAACCCACATACAAAATAGGGGAAGACTGGCAACAGATGTTAGCTCAGGGCAAATCTTCTTTGGAAAAAAAAAAAATTCATAAATCCTAATCATGAATTTCAAAATATATGGAGTAAAATTTGACAGAATTAAAGGGAGAAATAGACAATCTCATAATCGTGGTTGGAGAATTTAACATCCTTCCCTCAGTAATTAATAGAACAACTTGACACAAATCAGTAAAAGCATAGATTTAAACAATACTATCAATGACCTTGACCTAATTGTTATTTGTAGAACCCAACAACTTCAAGTGCACATGGTACGTTCAACAAGATAGGCCATAAACTTCACCATAAAACTAGCCTCAATACGTGTAAAAATATTGAAATTATAGAATATTTTCTCTGACCACAGTGGAATTAGAAATTAATAAAAAGAGAGCTAGAAAATCCCCAAACATGTGAAAATCAAACACACTTTTAGTAATTTAGTAATCCATGGGTCCAAGAAGAAATTACATCAGAAATTAGAAAATATTTCAAACTGAATGATAATAGGGATACAATATAAAGAAATTGTAGGATGAAGCTAAAGCTAAAAAGGGACGTTTATAATTTTAATGCCTTACATTAGAAAAGCAGGTCTACAATCAATAGCCTAAGACTTTACCTTAAGAAGCTAGAAAAAAAAGAGGAAGGTAAACCCAAAGTAAATGGAAGAAAGGAAATAAAAGCAGGTATCTATGAAATAGACACTACACAATAGAAAAAAATTAACAAAGACAAGTTAGTTAAGAAGAGCAACAAAATTGATAAACTTCAAGCTAGCCTGATCAAATAGAAACAAGATAAAATACAAATAACAAATACTCAAAACGAAGGCGGGCTCATCACTGCAGATCCAAGAGACATCAGAAGGAAAATAAGAGAATACCATGAACAACTTTATGCCAGTAATTCGACAACTTAGATGAAATGAATAAATTCCTTGTAAAAATACAAGTTACTGAAGAATTGTTTCAAAGTAAAGGAGATTAAGTAGAAATAACGACAAAACACAAAGCATGAACCAGGATTGAATCCTGGATCTGGGGTGAAATTGTTACGAAGGTTATTTCTGGAACATTGGTGACATTTGAATATGAACAGTATATGATTAGTGTTGCATCAGTGTTAAATATTTTGAATTTAACATTTCAACGATGGAAAAAGCAGAAATGTGACGGTAGCTGCAGTCTGCTACTGTACAACTAGGAATAACATTGGAATTCTGTGGAATCAGAGGTTAATTTGAGAGATTACTTTTGATTCCAGAAACCGTTCAAGTAAAAACTTGAGGACTTTTGCACTGCAAAACAAGCTAGTGAAATGGAAAAAAGGTAATTATAGGTAAGATTAAGTTCAAGCATGCAGATACGATTGAGTTCAAGGTACTTGTCACTTTATACTTTAGGATACACAGAACCTATGCTAGTGGGATTACCAGTCAAAGCAGCAGGACCAACTTGTCCATTCCCAGCTTTACAGTCACTAAATTTACACTGGAACGACTTCCATCTCTGAGTGGAAGGGAGTGTTATGGCAGACCAATACTCAATGAACTAGAAACGCCAGATAAAAAAAGAACATAAAAACTGATCATTTAAATATCCAATAACAGAAATATGGGTTGAATAATTATACAATATCCAGTTTTGAAATAATAAGCTATTAAGCAAATTTGTTATTCTCAAGACTATTTAAAGACAAGCAGAAATGTTCGTTATGTGAATGGGGCAAGGGGACATGATGTCACAGAAAATTTTAAAATACAGGAAAAAAGGTTTTTTTCATTTAGAAATATACCAGAATGTTAGGTGATTATCTGAGCACTGGGATAGAAATGTTACTTTTTGGCTTTCCGTCTTTCCCAATTGTTAAAAAAAAATGTGCTACCTTTATAATCAGAAAAATCACGTTAAAATAAAAAAAAACCAGATGAGAAGCCCTTTTTATGCTGCTGGAAATATATATACTGTTTATAGAAGACCAATTTCTACTAACTCTGAATGTCTATTTTGTTAGCAGGTTTTATGTAAGCATACTTGCTGAACTCAAAAGCCCAACTAAGTAAAAATTATTGATAACTTTTACATAGCAATCACTTAATTTTTTTAAATGTAAACGTTCTATAATAACATCACACGTTTGGTTACCTCAGTAAACCAGTTAGAAAATCTAAGTTAATCTTTTCAGGAAAACTAGAGGTCATTATTCTGACCTAGTTGTTGTACTGGACTGTGAACCAGCGACGCCCGCTAGAGTTCCTGAGGGGTGTGCAGTTTCCCTCACCTGTTAGCTAAACTCTCCAGGACTAACTCCTGTTGCAGAGGGCAGTATTTATCTCCCACCTCAATACCAGAATCCAGGGTGTCAAAGGATCAGAAACAGCCAAAATAAAACCAATGAACCAGCGAAGAAATAATTAGTAAAAATTTATTGTCCACACACCAAAAAGGCAGTTTGTAAACCAGGAGCACTCAAACCAAAACATGGAATGAGGTTCAGGGGTATATTGTTACAAAGGAGCTTAAACAGAACAGCGAGAAGACAGTGTCTCCAAAGTGACTGGAAATTATGCTAAATTCAGGACTGAAACTAGTTTTGTCTGCTCAGGGAAGCTTCAAGGCTGGTCTCCCTCTGCCTTTGATTTTAACAAGGGACATGTTACTCAAAACGTTATCAGCATCACCTAGGAAATTTTCAGACACGCAGAAACTCAGGACCCACTCTGGACTGTGGAACCGGAATCCGCATTTTTGAAAGATCCCCAAGTGATTCATCTATGTATTAAATTTTGAGGAACACTGCTCCAGGCTACAAAGGAGTACCTTCTTCCAACTTAACACTTATGTGAAGCCCGGTTTTGCAGTTCTCCTGCTGAAACCAAGTGTTTTTCCATCCTGCCCTTACCATCCCTTACTTCCATCTTGCCCTTTGCACACTGTTCTGTCTCCAGGTTGGAAGTAAAAGTTGTGTGGGAAATGAGATAACCAAATCCTGTACGTAAAATGCAAATGTTTCCATGCTGAACCCTTTGCACAGAAGCAAAAAAGATCTAACAGCTCCAGCGTTCAACTCCAGGGCTCTACTCTGGCACTCCAGACTTCTGAAGTTCTTAAATGTAGAGGTTATTGAAAATCTGACTGCCTGCTGATGACATTTATAGAGCATGACTGTATTGTACCTAATTTTTCTAATAAATTATTATATACCTAACTGACTTTTGCCCTCGTCAAAGCAGTCACCTTGGCAAAGAGAATAAATGAAATTTTCCTTTGTTTAAAACCTATCACTTTTCTCTCAGAATTATTAGAGCCAAGATAAGAAATTCCTTCTTCTTGTCTCATTACTCTGTAGCCGTATCTAAAGTCTGATAAAAAATAATCCCTAATCACTTCCTCATTTAATCATTTTGTGATTTAGAACCATCTGGTAACTTGGTATTCGAGTAATATCCACAAAATTAGTACACCAAAGTCTGCAAAGACTTACTACCCTAGTGGATACTCACAGGTACTCAAGGCCACTTTTAAAAAATTACAGAAAAGATAAATGGTTTGAAATAAACATCATCTCCTTTGAAGAGAATATTCATTGAGATATAGAATCTGGCATATCTCTTATTTAAAAGAGTCAGCACTTAATAGTTGGCATATATTCTAATTTTTTCATTATTTATAATATTTAAACTAAGGAAATGATAAGGCAGAATAGCAAATTTCACCTTTAAAAAAATTAAAACATACAACTCACTTCAAGAAATCTACTTTAATTCCAAGAGACTCATCCAGAATGAACAGTATCATTTTCTACTATTTCTCCTCGTGCAGTAAAGCCAACAGTGAAACAACTTTCTATAATATACAATATAGATTTTTATGTTTCTTTTAAAATATCTCAGTTTCTTTGTCTATGTACTATATATAATACCATCTTAGATTTAAGAGTTCTAACAAAATTAAAACTTTTTCTTGCATCTACTCTTTTATGCCTATGAAGAATAGAGACCACACCCGAACACATAATGGCCTCATATCTTAAACCCAAGTTAACTAGTGTCTTCTGGAGAAGAAAGGTTTCATAAAATATTAATGACTTGATTCCATAAAAAAACAAACAAGTACAGCAAGTGTGAAAAAAGAAAATCCTGTTATTTGTCAATTCATGATAATATGAGGGAAAAAAGAGACAATGCCTTCTTCTACAGAAAATGTGGGTTTAGAGAACAGTTCTGATAGGATTTCACATGGTCAAGTATCCAAAGGTTTGATAAGCAGCCCCCTCACTCAGAGGGAAAAAAAAATGATCTCAATGTGTTCCTCTTCTGAATTGCTCAGTAACCCCAAGTGATTTTTAAATTGGGAGGCAGATCACTGGCAATAAGTTCATCAAATTTAGACCTATCCTGAACAGGCACATTATAGAAATCAAGAACATCTCTGACCCTGCACATCTGATGAAGCCTAGAGTTAGGCACTGCATGGCCCAAGTCATCAGCTAAACGCGCCAAGAAATTGAACTTCAGACGAGCATCTTCCAGGGAGATGTCCTGCCACCTGCTGGGAAGAGATGAGCCAAAAACCTCCTTGACATGAGATTCCAAACGACTCTGGAGATCTTCAGGTGGTATGTACGCTCGGCTTCGTAAGGGTGGACACACTAAGATAGGTTCTTCCTTCACTTCTTCTGTGTTCTCAGCCACCACTGGCTTCTCTTTCCTGAAATGATCAAACAAATATGTGCATCTTTAGTTCACTGCATTAATGAAGTTAACAAGTTGACAAACACCAGACTTAATCTTGCCCATCAATCTAAATCGACAAATAATTTGCACACTTACTACTCTTCTGGGCACTGTGGAGAGAAGAAAGAATAAGACGGGTTCCAGGCCTTGGAAGCTTATAGTTGAATTGAACTGGCACAGGCAGAAAACAAAAGCTCATTAGATTCTACACGCTCTAAGAATTCCCATGGATGGGTGAAGAAAGTAAGGTGTCTGTCTAGGATTCTCAGTCCTCCAAGATCCAAACCCAATCCGCCTCAGTAACCTCATCTCCCCCTAATCTATACACCCTCTATGCCCTACCCAAACTAAACGACTGTTTCCCATTTTCCTAACGTCGACTATATTGTTTCCCATTTTCCTAAGGTCATGTGTTAGTTCAAGTTATATCCTGTCTGAAATGCCTTCCATCACCACCAATTTCTCACTTCCCCTTTAAGTTCCAGGACAAAACTAGTCTCTTTCAAGAGGCTTTACTTGATTTCCCCAACCAAATATAACTGCAAGTTCCTCTGATTTCCTATAGCACTTTATATTGCTCTTAGAGCATATCGCATTCTACCTGAGTTTTAATTTTATTTACATTCTACTTGTCTTACTAGATCAGGGTTTCTCAACCCAAACATTACTGACATTTTGGATCAAATAATTTTGTTGCGAGATGCTGTCCTGTTCATTGTAGGATGCTTAGCAGCATCCCTGGCCTCTACCCACTAAATGCCAGTAGCCCTCCTGTCCTCCAGTCATGATAACCAAAAGACATGGTCAAATGTTCCTTGGTGAGCAAAACTGTCCCCGGTTAAGAACCACTGTGCCAGATTAAGAAGTCCTGAATACAGAGACCTGTTTTACTGATTGTAAGGTCCTTTGAAAAGTGCTTGAATAACTATTGTTGAGTACATGGGCCAACGTGAGGGAATCTGCCTGATACACCATTTCAGTGCTTAATGAAATATTTGCTCATGAACTGACTCCCGTTTTCCAAGGAGTTGGCATCGGATTGGGACTGGTCATCTGCACAGATAGAGGAAGCACCAGAAATGCACGATGTCTGGACAAGAATATGGTTTGTAATGCTACTCCTCTTTGTCTACCCAAAGACTCTTCCAGAAATGTATCCCTCTTTCTGCACCGATTCTTTATTAGCTTCTCCCCATCTACTAGAGGATCCCCGGGGTACACAATATGTTGTAATATCTTCCATCTTTAAAGAAAAAAATTCTTCATGGACCTCATATTCCTTCCAGCTTCCTTTACAACAAAACTTATCAAAAGAGTTAGTTGTGTATACTTATAGTCTCTACTTCCTCACCTTTCATTTTCTCCTCAAACTACTCCAGTCACATCTCGTCAGAATGAAATGTAATCCATTCCTTCCATCTCAGTAATCTCTTAAACTGCTCTAGTTTTCTTCATAACTTACCACTTTCTGAAATTATATTCTACATTTGTTCATTTTTTCCTCCACCAGAACATATGCCCTAAGAGGACAAAGATTTGGTCTGTCTCATTAATAACTGTATCTCTAACACCCAGATACCAAGCATATAGTAGACTCTCTACAGATATTTGCGGAATGAATGAATGGAACACATTTGAAGGAGCTTTGAGAAATAATAACAAACACTGACCAAAAAAGGGGGGAAGCTAAAAAATACCTGAGCTGATAACAAAAATCCTTCTGGACTAAAGGAGTTCTTGTTTGAAATCTGAATGTGTACATTGTTCCCTGAGGTTCCCACAAATTTTGATATCCTAACATATCTGAATCAGAGATTTACCTTCAAAAGCTTCCACACAGCGCTGTGGGAAAAGCAATGGATGGCGAGTTAAGAGACCTGGGTTCTAAATGGAGCTGTGCCATTAACTTGTTTCGTGGCTTTTAGCAAAATATTCCTCTTTGTGGGGCCTCAGTTTCCTCACAAGTCAGAGGACTTAAGCTCTGAGAAGGGACTTTGTTTCCGCTGCTGTGTCCTACTTAGGGAAATGCTGGGCCGGAGCAGGCGTGTAACAACTCTGTCGAGCGACTCAACGAATGAACAAACGAACAAAATGAGGAGGCTGCACTTCATCCCTGAATCTTAGAGATCTCAACACTCAAAATCCTAACGCACTTTCTCAGCCGCAAGCCCAGGGTCCTGTCTTAATAGCACCACACTCCCTTTTAATTCGTCCCTTCATCCTGCTTACTTTCTCTCCTTACTTTCCGTAAATGTGACCCACCGACTACCCTTCCGCTTTACCTGAATCGAGACCAAAATTCTCTGCGGGGCGCCCCTGAGACTATCCACGTGAGGCCTCTTCGGGTAACGCCGGACACCCAGAGCGCCGCCATCTCCGAGGGGAGTTACAGACCACAGCTCCGCCCCCAGCCGGCAGTGACGCACCAAGACTAGCCAATCGAGTGTAAGCTTAGTGGCAGGCGCTCCATTTTTCTTGACTCACCAGGGGTTCCCTCTCCATTTGTATGCCGGGAAATGTAGTCCAGTAGCCATTGCCGGCGGAGGCCGGACCGAGGCGCTCTCTCAAAGCGTGACGGGAGTTGTAGTTGGTGGGGGTCCCGGGAAGGTTCCGGGTGACGCCTTCTGGTCCGGGGGCGGGCGGTCATAGCGCTTCTTGGCTGAAAGGAGAAGGAACTGGCAACGGGGAGGAGGCGCCAGCAAGGCCTGGAAGGCTGCGTAACCTGGCAGGAGAGGGGGTTTGGGAGTTAGGGGGACGCCAAATAGCGCGTGTGATATGCTGCTGGGGTCGTGACCGCTCGGGGACCGAGGCAGGACTTGGCCAGACCCATTCTGGAGGCCTCGCGTTCGTCGGGCCTATTCTCCCGCGGCCGGGTAGGCCTCACCGGAGGCTACTTTGCGTGCGGCCGCCGCGCGTTCCTGCCCTGATTTTCTGTCCGGGAGATGGCTTCCCCGAGCCCCCCGCCGGAGCCAAAGGTGAGTCGCCCCTCCAGGTATCCCCGTTCTCGCCGCCACCGGAGCTAGGCCGCGCCACCGCCCCCCCAGCGCCCCGACCGTGGTCTCTAGGGCCAGCGCGGTGCGAGGAAGTACCCCCTAGTGCTCTGGGTGCGGTTCGCCTCCAGACTGCCCACTGGCTCCTTTTTCTCAAGAGCGACTTGATAAATCAGCTGGAGAAAATTAGCAATGCTGCCAACTAGTGCTCTCGTTTGTGAGTTCTTCCAGGTAAAGCACCATTTTTGACCTTCCCCTGTGTCTTCTGTGCCTCTCACGATGCCTGGAGCCAAGGTAGACGCTTACACAACTTCATGGAATTGAATTAAACAGGGTCTCAAGCCAGTGCAAATAGAGAATTGGAGCGGGGCAATGAGGAGCAGGAAGGTTGGGGAGGCCTGGGGGCAGTTTCTTCAAATGAAAATATTAGGGCATGATTGTTGAACCAGAAAAGCCTTAGCCTTAAGCCCCTCGTTACGGGGGACAGGGAACCAGCTCACTTATCCTGTAGTTTGAGGTGCCTGTCTGTTACAGTCGGTTCCCGGAATTGGGCCCCATTTGGAACTCGAAGTTACCATGTTCCTCCTAGCCTACTCGGCCCTGATAAGTGATTGCTTCTGCTACTTTCAGTGGTAGAATTGTCCTTGAGACAACAAGAACTGACTACAGAAATCATACTATTTCAGGGGTTGCTGACATTTGAGGATGTGGCTGTGTTTTTTACCCAGGAGGAGTGGGATTATCTGGATCCAGCTCAGAGAAGCCTGTATAAAGATGTCATGATGGAGAATTATGGAAACCTGGTGTCACTGGGTAAGAATCTGCTGTTTCTCTGAATCCAATATCTAAGGGGCTATTAGATACCAGACTCAGAGGACACTTGGACCAGTACCAGTACCAAAGCTGCTTTGTTCCAAAGTTCTGATTCAACCTTTTCAGTCATTGTTTCCATGACTCTCATCCCTAACATCCTTGCACTGACCAAAATACAAGCCTTTTTGGCTTTTTATCTTCATAATCTCATTCCCATATTGCTCTGTACTTTCCCTCCAAGCTCATCCTCCCACTGCTTTCCTCCCACCCCTTCTCACTCTGCCTTCTGGAGCCCCTGTTCCTCTTCACATAATGTTCCCTACCCCTCCTGGCCTTGACTGAAACCTGGCACTTTCCCAAGGACACTATTTCTCTGGCAGGGGCTGCTTATTCTCCCACTTCCTCTTCCTTCCCCATCCTTTGTCTCAAGGCTGAAAGGGAGAAGTTATTGTTCTCCCAGCTTTTCAGTGCTATTCTCAAAGCATTAGTTTTCCATCTTCAAACCAAATCTTTCTCCTTTGAGGCCTCAGCAGTCTTATTCTACCCACTCAATTCCTTTTCACTATCATCTGTCAACTTTTTTTTTTTGGTCCCTCACACATAGACTTTGTCGTGTGTTCCAGAGTTTTCTCTAGGGTAACCCACACCATCGATGATGCAGTCAATCCTTAAGCCTCACTGTATCTTAACCGTATTGTCTTCAGGGACCCTGCTTTCCCTTTTTATTCAGCAGTTCACATCAATGGTCATCTTCCTCAATTTTATCATTTTGTTTAAGGCAAATCTTAAACCCCAATATTTTGGTCTTTGACCAATTATTCAGACAATAGGTATTTGTTGACTGACTAAACAGGGGTGACCGGAGCAGACATGATCTCTGCTCTTGTGGAGCTTACTATAATTGCTTACCTTTCTACCTCTCCTACTCCTTTCCTACTTTCATTCTTAATGATGTTTCCTGTTCCTCCACTTCTCTGATTTTTTTCCCAGGCTATCCATCTCTTCTTGACTTTGCCTCTTTATCTAATCCATGGACCTGTGAATTATCACCAGCATGCTCTCTTGCTTTGTCATTATGCTCTGCCCATTCTGTAAACTTCAAATCCTATATTGGTTATAAACTGTGCCTTTCTTTTCTCCTACCTGAGTTGCTAAACACAGCAGGAGAAATTCTTTAACTGAAAGGATTCATGTCCTGTATATATGCCTGGATTTTCTTCCTTCTAGTCTCCACTGGCTTTTTGCATCTCATCAAATTTCTTATCTTTGATTTGCTAATTCCCCTGTTCCATTTAGTGACTATTTCAAAAACTTAAAGTTTTTTGCTTGGGTCTGTCACTCAGTTGTGGACCTTAACTTTCGGCTTCACAGAGAAGACAGAGGCCTCTAGACATGAACTCTCAACTTTTCTGCCCCTCATCTGCACACATAAGGCTCCTCCTGTCTTCTCACTTCTCCAAGAACTTGTTCATCAGTCATCTTTTTCTTTTTCACTTTACAGCTTCAGTGTCTATTCCTTCTCCCCTGGTGCCTTTATTCTGATGATAAGCATATTCCTGGTTTTTCCACTTGGGGAGAGGAGAAGGGGGAAAAAAACTCTTCGTTGAGCCAGTCTGCCTCTTGCTATTCCTTGTAACCTGCAACTCATTCTCTTCCCAGCCAAAGTTTATACGAGTAGTTAATGTGTGTTCTCTACTTCTTTACCTCCCATTATCTCCAAGCCCCTTTTCTTGCCTCTGCCATCCCCTTAAATTGCATAACATTCATCTGTAATAACCCAGTTGTCAAATACAGTAGACTCTTTCGGGACTTTATTTTATTCCGCCTCTCTATAGATAACTTGAAACTCTTTATTGCTGCCTTCCATTGTCTTGCATTCTCAGGCTTCTGGTCAGTCTGTATACTTTGCTTGGTGGACCATATCTACACCTGGGGCATCGGCGACCACTGTGTGATGGTAAGTGCCAAATCTTTACCTCCACCTGAGAGAGGCATTATGGAGCCTAACTGCCTAAGTGAAATCCTGGTTTCACCACTTAGCCTTGTGACAATGGGTGAATTACTTCACGCTTCTGTGCCTGTTTCTTTTTTAATAAAATGAAGTAATAATAGCAGTTGCCTGTTAGTGCTATTGTGAGCGTTAACTGAGTTAATATATGTAAAGCACTTAAGACACAGACTAACATGTAGTAAGTACAATATAAATGTTGACTGCTATCATCATCGTCATTGTCATTGTCTTCTCTCTTGAACTCCAAATTCTTAGTCACCTCCTTTTGAAAACCATGTAAGTAACTCACACCTGGCAAATCTCAAATAATCCATGAAGATCTCAAGGGCCTCCTCTTCAGAATTAAGCACTCCTTTCTCTGTGCTACTGTGTGCACTTCCATTGTTGAATTTATCACACTGTACTACAATCATTTGTGTTATTTTTCTAACCAGACTGATTTCCACGAGAACAATAACTATATCTTTTTCATTTGATTTCTCTAGCACTTAGTACAGAGCAGGCATGTATTATATGCTTCTTAAATATTTGAATGACTGAGTGAATATACTTAAGACTCACTACCTCTTGACTAGATTATTGCATTAGCCTTTTGCCACCAGTCTCCCTTTCTTTTAATATACTCTCTTTACTGCCACCAAACTGATTTTGTGTTAGTTAACGACTTACGGCTTCTGATGATTCTTGATAGCTTACAGGATAAAAATCTTAATTGCTTCTCCTACATACTAGGACCTCCCTATATAGCTCGTGCCTAGTTTTCTAGCTTCATCTGTTATTTCCCACACAGTACTTCCATCTTCAGCCATATCAGCTGCTAATTTTTTTTTTCCAATATGCCGTGGTGTCTCTGAGTCACTGCCAGCTTTATCCACACATATGGTATCGTGGTAGAGAGAACCAGGCAAATGCCCAGCCTTGCCTGTCCCTGATACTGCAAAATGTGAGTACCATATGGACAGAGGTGTGGCAGTGAGCCCACCTCTGATCTGCTTTCAGGCTCTCTTCTTTATTTTGGCGAAATACAGCTTTTCATCAGTTATTATTTCTTCCTCTACAATCTTCTCATCCTTCTCTGTAGACTGTATCTCCATCTCCTTGATGAGAGAGCATGATTACTCGACTGTTCCGCTGTAGTGTTTTCCTCCACTTCATCGTGTTGCTTTACTTAACACAACGCTCTTCTAGCTGTGTAAATTTTGGCTCTTTATTTATAACTTTCATTTTCATGCTAATTTTTCTTTAAAAACTTTAATAACTTCAGTGGTGATACAGCTGACAGCTTGCCCTCTCAGTTCTTGATTTTTCAGTTCTTTCAATGGAAATCAGCTTCTTCAGTTTTAGTGACTTCTCTCCAGTCTACCTGAGCCATGTTGGACCTTGACAGAATTGGAAATTGGTATACCTACAAAACCTTAAACTCATTGTTTCTTTTCTTTAACTATTGTCTCTCTTCAATTATTTGTTCCACTGCTCATCCATTGAATAAATTGTTATCAAGCACTGTCCTAGCCCTAGGAATGCAAATTCTTCCCCATTCTCTCATTCTTTTACCGAGAAAACTTTTTATACTCTGTTGGATAGCAGGATTGGCAGCTGTGGTCCTCACAGGACGAATCTGGCCCATTGCCTGTTTTTGTAAATAAGGTTTTGTTGGAACATGGACATGCCCATTCCTTTATGTGTTATCTGTGACTGCTTACATGCCTCAGTGGTGGAGTTGAGTAGTTGCAGCACAGACCAAAGCCACAAAACGAAAAATATTTATTGTCTGCCCCTTTTTAGGAAATATGTGCCAGTTCCTGTTCTGTCCTAAAGTTCAGGCCCCTGCACTTTACCATTTCCTTGCTGTCTCTCTCTCCCTTCAGCTACTGTATTATTAAAACTGATTAAAGATTATAGGAATCAACTCAAGCTAGCTTAAGCCAGTAAGAGAAGTTATTATAGGGACAGAGATGGCTCGTGGAAAATATGAGCAGGATTGCAACAGGACATCAGAAAAGGACTAAAATCAAAAATTGGCTCACTCTCAGGAAATCAGGAATTAACTCTTTGTACTCTGTTTCTTTCTTCTTTGCACACTAGTCTTTCTTCCTTGTGTCCACATGCTGCTGTTCTTTTAGCTTCTGAGTTGATAGGTTACAATTCTAGTCACATTCAGAATAACTAGCAATTTCAGTTTCAGTTCCTGATTCCTGGGAGAGATGCATTTTGAGTCAACTGTCTATCTAGGCAACTTTTCTGTGATCATAGGATGGGAACATGTAATAGAAGCATTGCAGACATCTCAGGAGTTGATTCTAGCTGTCAGGCCCAGATATATAATGGGTAGTCATTTCTAGGCTGCTCTGTGTGGAAGCCCAGACTCACTTGTTTTCTTTACCTAACTGTTTGACCTATTTATTTTCTTGCCACTGCCCCTCTGCTTTATTTACTTTAGCAATATATCACACTGTATGTCTGGTAAGATAAGTCGTTCTTCTGTATGCTTTTTCAGGAATACTTAACTGGATTTCTGCATTCTTCCAATTGAAATTTAGACTCGTTGGGGTTTTTTAATTGGTTCATAGAATTTTGATTGGAATACAGTTAGCTTCATAGATTGATTTGGGAAGAATTGAGGTCCTTATAGTACTGAATCATTTCAGCAATTTGGTTGACTCTACTTAACTGTCTTATGTCCTTCAGAAAAATTTTATGATTATTTTGGTGAATCTTGCATGTTTCTTGTTAGATTTAGTCCTAGGTTTTATGGTTTCTGTTATTGTGAAGAGTATATTTTATTTTTCTGGACTATTTACTAACTGGTTATTCTTGGTACTAAGAATCAATATTTACTTTATATATTAGTCTTTTGTTGCTGTTTCATTTAGTTCTTTGAGGAATTTTTGATAGAAATTCATATCTTCTGCAAATAATGATAATTTTGTCTTATTCCTTTGAGTAAAAGCCCTGCGACAAGGTCCACTGAGTAAACATTGTGAAGAGACTTGCCCTTGTCACAGGAATTTATAATCCAATGGAGGAGACAAACACAAACAGTTAAAAGTGCAGTGTAATAATAGCTGTAACACATTTATGGACAAGGGCTGGTGATAAAAAACAACACCTAAATCTATCTGGTGAAGGCTTTGTAGAGGAACTGTTGCTTTGAATTGAGTCTTAAAGAGAAACCAAGAGTTTGCCAGGTAAACAATATTAGGGGACATTTACTAAATGAGATATGCAAAGAAATGGCATAAAAGATTATATAACGCAAGGAATTTGCCCACTTAAAGTGTGAGGGAGTGGTAGGAGAGTGAATTGAGGCTTAGAGACCATGTCAGAAACTGCTGCCTATCATTGTATAAAGAGCTTTGAAATCAAAGCTTTGATCTTAGAGATGATGGAGTGCTCATGAATCTACAGGTGGTAATATGACTAGAATTCCATTTTATGAAGATATCTCTGAATTCAATGAAGTAGATGTAGTGTGGGGGCAGCCTAAAGACCAGAGCTAAGGATTATTAGATGGCTTTTGCAATCATCCAGGGAAATCATGTAAAGAAGGGAGATGCTAGAGAGTAGAATCATTGATTTTGGAGATTGATTAACGGTAAGAAAAAGGGAGAAATCCAGGTTGATTTGTGGCTTTAGGACTTCAATGTAATGGCTGGTGATGCCTCTCAAGAGAAGATGATTAGAGCTGGAGACAGACATGACAGCAGATGATGGTGATCATGTTAATTGTGAACCCTTTTTGAGACATCTCTAAGTGGTGCTATTCAGAGAGTGAGATAAGGATGTAAATATGGGTAACAATATCCTTAAACAGTTGACCAAGGAAGAGAAATACATGAGAGAAATGCAGTATTAGAAAAGGCCAGAGAAGAAGTAGAGAAGGAACTAGAAGAATATGATAGGATAGAAACCAAAAACAGTGTCAAGAGATGGGAGTAGTCAACGGTGTGAGAGGCTGCTGAGTAAAATAAGGACTGAAAAAATGTCCATTGTGTTTGTTATTTGAAAGTCATTGGTAACTTAATGAGAAGTTTCTCTAGATGCTGGAAACGGAGACCAGATTTCACAGTAGGTTGTAGAATACACTGAATGGGAAGAGGTTGGGCATGGAAAACAGTTAGGAAATGGAGAGCTACAGTGTTAAGGTTTCTTTCAAAGCTTGGATTTCATCAAGAGAAGGATTTCAGGTTCAAGATAGAGTTGAGCATATTTGTATTTTGGTAGGACATGTCAATGGAGAATACAGATTGAAGAAAGAGGAAAAAATGGTAATAACTGAACAAGCACCCAGACGAACAAGTGGGATCAAGAGAGGGTAGATGGATTAGCCTTGGATAGGAATGGGATATATCTTCGTGTACCATTGTAGATAATTTTACAGGTAGGGGGCATAAAGTTGAGGGAGTTCTTTCACTCTTTTTTATCGTGTGAAAGAAAACCCAGTCCACTGAAAGTGAATTTGAGACAGACCACTGTAAGTACGATCATGCACCATATAATGATGTTTCAGTCAACTGACCACATATATGGTGGTGGTTCCGTAAGATTGGTACCGTAGAGCCTAGCTGTGTAATAGGCTTTACCATCTAGGTTTGTGTAAGTACACTCTATGATGTTCACACAACAACAAAATCACCTAACACCACATTTCTCAGAATGTATCCTCATCATTAAGTGACACATGACTGTAGCCTACATAGAAATAAAGTTTCTACTAGTTTCTTAAGGGGATGAGAGAAGGTTTTCTTTGGAATAGAATAACTTAATGACTGGTTTGAAGTAAGTGAAAAGAAAATTCAAAGATGACTTCACAGTTACAAGACTGGAAAATTGAGAGAAAAGAGGAGGTCTGATAAAGGGAATTGTTTAGGGCCAAATATAAATTTGGTAGTGATAGAATCTTCTAGTGGAGTTATCCAACAGGCGGCAAGAGATAGAAAATCAGGAAAGGAGTCAGAGGCAGACTTAAGTGTCCTATATGCCACTCTTTTACATCATAGACTGTTATGTTATCTTTCCTCCAACACATGCAGGATTTTCATATCTTAGATGTCATGCTGACTTGTCAGTTGGAATTGGGTGGTTCCAATTTGGGTCTTACATCTTTAGAGGAGTGAGAATCATGTATACTTCAAGAATGTGGTATGATTTGTGGTAGGTGAAGTCATAAGCTACTGCAAAGTTCTCTGTCTTTGTTTCTTCCATTAGCTCTGACCATGTTCCTTTATTTTTTTTCCGTCTTTCTTTATCATAGACTCCATGTCACTTCAACCTATTATTTTTTAAGCCATTTTATCTCTTGATAAAGGACTACTTTACTTAATATTTTCTTTATCATATTATTTTCTTTCTTTGTTATGTTATTTTCTTTCTCCATTGTACTTGTCATCCATTCCATTTGGTAGAGGGCTTCATGTTTTATCTCTGAATCTGGGATCATTACACAATGCCTGGAATGCTTTTGATTGCAATAAGTTATTGTTAGTGAATGAATTGTTGCTTCCCTTGGTTTTTGTCTTTTATCCTTGTCAGCATCATTTTATGTGTTCCTTTATGTCAGTTATTTGGTGTACTCACATTCCAATAATGCTGTCTCATCCTAAGTTTTCCAGTACCTACTATTTTCTTCCTATGTTGTTCTTTCTTCCTGGATAGCATTCCTCCTACCACTACTTGTTTTATTTCTTTGTTTGCCCATTTTACCTCGCATAATTCACTGTTGATTTATCAGCGCTTCCTCCCAACTCTACTTGTTCCTACTAACTCATTCTTTGCCCAGTAATCACTCTTTTCATACCCCTTCTCCAAGAAAAACGTTTCATTTCATCAGATAACTAATACTAAATAATAATATTGATATAGCTTATACTCTTTGCCAGATACTGTTCTAAGTACTTTATGTATATGAACTAACTTAATTCTCTCAACAGTACGGTGAGGTAGTAAACTACATTTTATAGACATAGTAGATTAATTTATCTTATCTTATTTTTCTGACAGTTTCTCCTTGCTAGCAAAGAGCTTGGCTCATGTTTCTGTTTTCTTTGTATTATTCCAGATGTTTTGAACAGAGATAAGGATGAGGAGCCAACTGTGAAACAAGAAATTGAGGAAATTGAGGAAGAAGTGGAACCACAGGGTGTAATAGTTACAAGAATCAAAAGTGAAATTGACCAGGATCCCATGGGTAGAGAAACTTTTGAACTTGTTGGTAGGTTAGATAAACAGAGAGGAATCTTTTTATGGGAAATTCCAAGGGAATCTTTGACCCAGGAACAGAGAATGTTCAGAGGAAACACTAACATTATCCGTAAGAGACCAACTTCAGAAGAGAAATGCCATAAATGTGAAGAATGTGGAAAGGGTTTTGTGCGCAAGGCCCATTTCATTCAACATCAAAGGGTCCATACTGGTGAGAAACCTTTTCAATGCAATGAATGTGGGAAAAGTTTTAGTCGCAGTTCATTCGTTATTGAACACCAGAGAATTCACACTGGGGAAAGGCCATATGAGTGTAATTACTGTGGGAAAACGTTTAGTGTGAGCTCAACCCTTATTAGACATCAGAGAATACACACTGGAGAGAGACCATATCAGTGTAATCAGTGTAAACAGAGCTTCAGCCAGAGAAGGAGCCTTGTTAAACATCAAAGGATTCACACAGGTGAGAAACCCCATAAATGTAGTGACTGTGGAAAAGCCTTCAGCTGGAAATCACACCTCATTGAACATCAGAGAACTCACACTGGTGAGAAACCCTATCACTGTACCAAATGTAAGAAAAGCTTTAGTCGAAATTCATTACTTGTTGAACATCAGAGAATTCACACTGGGGAAAGACCCCATAAATGTGGTGAATGTGGGAAAGCCTTTAGATTAAGTACATACCTTATACAACACCAAAAAATCCACACTGGTGAGAAGCCGTTTCTTTGCATTGAATGTGGAAAAAGTTTCAGTCGGAGCTCATTTCTTATCGAACATCAGAGGATCCATACAGGTGAAAGACCTTATCAGTGCAAAGAGTGCGGGAAAAGCTTCAGTCAACTCTGCAACCTTACTCGTCATCAGAGAATTCACACAGGAGACAAACCCCATAAATGTGAGGAATGCGGAAAAGCCTTTAGTAGAAGCTCAGGTCTTATTCAGCATCAAAGAATCCACACCAGAGAGAAGACTTATTCATACAATGAAACTAAGGAAAGTTTTGATCCAAATTGCAGTCTTGTTATACAGCAGGAAGTCTATCCTAAGGAAAAATCTTATAAATGTGATGAATGTGGGAAAACTTTTAGTGTCAGTGCTCATCTTGTACAACATCAAAGAATCCACACTGGTGAAAAGCCCTATCTGTGTACTGTATGTGGGAAAAGCTTCAGTCGGAGCTCATTTCTTATTGAACATCAGAGAATCCACACTGGTGAGAGACCCTATCTGTGCAGACAGTGTGGCAAAAGCTTTAGTCAACTTTGTAATCTGATTCGACATCAGGGTGTTCACACAGGGAATAAACCCCATAAATGTGATGAATGTGGGAAGGCCTTTAGCCGGAACTCAGGCCTTATTCAGCATCAGAGAATACACACAGGCGAGAAACCTTACAAGTGTGAGAAGTGTGACAAAAGCTTTAGTCAACAGCGCAGCCTTGTCAACCATCAGAAGATCCATGCAGAGGTGAAAACCCAAGAAACCCATGAATGTGATGCTTGTGGTGAAGCCTTCAATTGCCGCATCTCTCTTCTTCAGCATCAAAAATTGCACACTACATGGATGCAGTAAATGTAGAGAAATGTTTAAGCTTAGTTTGACTTGAGACTAGGTACCCAAGTTTCAGTGTGGCTCAACATGAGTCAGATTGAGTGATAAAGCAAATTCTCCTTGGCCTCAGGCAAATGGTTTCTAAAGATTCTGTGAATAGTGATCAGCTATCCACAGGCAGTTGAAGACTTCTGTTACTCTTTGTTTTGACGATCATAAAAAAAGACTCAGTAATTTAAGTATCTTTAACAAATCTTTCAGCAGAGAGGTTAAACCCAGGTTCAGAGCACTTGGTCGTAATTAATAAAAGGAGAAGGACAAAGTTGCATTGGTACAAGGGAGCTGGAAGCAGCTGATGTTAGAAAACTAATTATTCAAAGAGTTCTCTGCCACCATCTTATATGGTGGTTATTTCAGTTCTATGATATGTTTGGCTGTGCATGCCAAAGTCTGGTAATTAAGCATATGATTAAATTTTCAAGGAAACAAAGCCCGAATGTTTTTGTTTTTTGAAACTGGTATCCAAAGTTTTTGTTATTTAAGAAAGCCAGTCATTTGGTGTGTGAGTTAAAGAAAGGCAGTTCCAATGCCTTGTCGTTCCCAGATCTGTAAAATGAGTGGACCATTACATGTAAAGATTGAAGAATTAACAAACCCAGCAAAGGTGTTACCAAGGAACCTTTGGGAGTGCCTTTTTTTTTCCCCAAGATGGGCTGGAAAAGGTGGAGGAAGGCAGTGTTCTTTTTATGCCCTCCCATCTATGAAAGATATTTGTAGTCCTATGAAATAATCTTTTTCCTCCCCTGCCGGTAGCATGTAAAAGTGTACATATTTTGATTACCAAGAGTTCGAAATAAAAAGAACTGGAGTCTATGCTAGGAAGCTGAGATATTTTGGTATTGCTTTGGTTTTTATGGTAACTAGACTTTGCATGCAATTTTAAAATCCTTATTTCTGGCTCTAGGGCTTCCCTTAGTTAATGGTTGTTATAAACCTATTAATTCATCTGTTTTAATAATTAAACCTGTTTGGGTTTTTTTTTGCTTTGTGTAAGCGTTCTTTGTTACTTTAAGGTAAAATCTATCCTCTGATATATTACTGCCTTTAAAAATTAGAATCAAGGATTTAAGGGAAATTGCTCTCACTTGTTCTACCTATGACTAGTTACATTTTCTGGGATAGTTCAATTAAGGTTAAGTCCAGGTTCTTTAGTTTGTGAGTACAGAATCCAAATAACCAGAACTCTGTAATTCTAACTTAATTGAGCAAAAGGCCTCCCTTTCTCCTATACCTTAGACATTGTAACCGTCACCTCCAAACTTTCACCTTCCATCTCTGAATATGTGTGTGCACATGTCAATCTGGCTGTTACGGTACACGTGCAGAATACACCTCTCCATGCACTGCTGTATTTAGGTTGGCTACTCAACAGCATACAGCTGAGTTTTCAAAACAGAGTTTGTAGCCCAATTAAAAGTACAAAAAAGGGGAAGTAACTGAAAATGCACTTGATTAGTCAATCAAATTATTCTCCTGCCCTAAATCTCCCCAGTTTTACTTACTCTGCACCCATGGTTTCCACGCCAAGGTCTCAACTAATAATGAGGTTCTTAGACCTGTTCTCTGTATTTTGAGAAACCTAATGCAAGGTGTATGTTTTTGCTGCGTGCACACTAAAACATTTCTTGGCTTTTTGCTGGAATTGCATCTGTTTCATGTATGATTATCTTGCTTAGCAGAAGCTCTGGCTGCTGCTGTTATTGTAATTTGGGGCCATGGTCATATGAGATACTCCTATTAAAATTACATAAATTTTAACATCCTTGGATGTGAACCTGGAGCAAGAGCTCAAAACCAGTAGCAGTGGAACAATTCTTGACTATATTTACAATTCCTTGCTTATAAAAAGCATAGCCAAAAAGGTGAATTTTTTTTAAAGCAAGTTCATTGGCGTATTCACTGCTGTTTGCCAAGAAAATGATAGAAGTATGGAGAGGGCCTTAGAAAGGGATATGAAGTGCCTAAAAGAGGAGGGAAGGAGAAAGCAAAATTTCAAGAGGGGAGATGGCGTTTAAGATGAGACTAAAAGAGGAGTATCAGGAGAGATGAATACTGTGTGAAGCGGGAGAGTTGTGGGAGGACCTGGTAACTATAGAGTGAACTCCCAGTTGCATTGTGGCAGGAGGTAAGGCTGCCAGGAAACAAGGGCAGATGAAGAGAGTTGTCATGCTAGAGAGAGAGGACTTTACTCTTCTGCTTAAACTTCTGTGGTAACATTTTCCTTATATTTAAAAGTATATTGTATGTGCATGAAAAGGGCACATATTTTATGTGTGCAGCTCTGAATTTTCACAAACACCTGTGAAACTAGCACGAGGCTTAAGAAACGTTACTGGTACCCGAGATATTCCCCTTGCATACCTTTCCAAATACTACTCACACAACACACATCTTGTGGTGCCTCCACTTTAAATCAAGAGGCAATGTGGAAGTGAATAGGAGGGAAAAGTTTGGTTCTTAACCTTTCTTAGATCTCTGGATCTTATCCTCAGAAAACTGCACGAAGTACTGTTTCAAGGACTTGTAGTTTCCATGTTAACCTCAAGAGGCTCTTAGAGTAGTACAGTTGAGATTATGGCATTTTCAGGTAAGGTGGTGGGAATGAGAGAAAGATGGATTTGAGAAATAGAGTCAGGGTTGGTAACTGAATGAGGAAAGTGAGGAAGAGTAAAGAGTCAAGGTGCGTTTGGGTGGTTGGTGCCCTTATTCACTAAGATGGGCTGGGGAGGTCAGTGCACCTTGTGTGGAGTAAGGAAATTACTAAAGCTTTTGAACCTGAAATGTTTGATCTATCTGAGACAGTAGAGATGTCCAGAGGTAATTGGAGATGTGGATATGGTACCCAGGGAAGAGATCTGGGCTAGAAATTGACTTAGGAGTTCACCAGTGTTTAGACATGGAAATGAATTAAGGCTTAAGAAAAGAAATCTAGAGATGGAATCCTGAGGCCTACTATTGTGTAATGAGTGGGCAAGATGCAGAGGAGACTGAGGGAGGAACAGCCAGAAGTATGCAGAACCCAATACAAAGTGGTAACTGCTACAGGAAAGTGACCAGGGGGAGTGCTGCAGAGACGTCAAGGAAAGGTTGAAGGGTTTAGATTTGATCATCAGAAAGTAATTAGATGAGTTTTGTAAGAGCAGCTCTGAAATCTGGAAGAGCCAGTTTTCACGGGGTCAAGTAGTGTCTGGAGAGTGTTGATCATCAGTTCCCAAGTACCAGCAATTCATGACAAAGTTTGCTGTTCTACATTCAAATGGTAAAAATAAGGACAATGTAGTATCTTTTAAAAAAGCTAAATTGATTAAAGACCTTACTTTATTCTGAATTTATGCACCTCCTTTCTTAAATAAAAAAGTTTTTATGAAATAATAGTAATTTTAGGGAATGATCTGTTGAATGTATGTCTTTAGTGGAAAAGAAAAAATGGACAGCCTTCTTTCAATTATTCTTACATCTTAATTTTACTAGTCTATAAAAGGGAATAAAAAGTAGATTACTTGTCTGTGAGTATAAAGATAGATGGAGTGAGTATTTTCCCATTCTGAAAAGATAGACAGTTGAGGGAGAGGGTGAAGATAAAGGAGACCAGGTGGAAGTTGATTAAATTATTAGATAAGCAAAAATGAATTCTAGCACTAAGGGAAGGATTTTCTTTGGAGGCTTTCTTCCTCCAATTTGGGAGAAAAGGAAAGAGGACAGATTTAGTGTCAGGGGAAGGGGAAGAAATAAAATGCACTATAGATGACCCATTTTCTTTCTTTTTTCTGTTTTAAAGAAACAGCCCACTCATTTCTTTTTGATGCGGAAGATTGGCCCTGAGCTAACATCTGTTGCCAATCTTCCTCTTTTTTTTTCCTTCCCTAAAGCCCCAGTACATAGGCATATATCCTAGTTGTAAGTCGTTCTACTTCTACGTGGGACACCCCCAGAGCATGGCTTGATGATAAGCTGTGTGTAGGTGTGCGCACAGGAGCTGAATCAGCATACCCCAGGCCACCAAAGCGGAACATGAGAATTTAAGCACTCAGCCATGGCGCTGGCCCTGACCCATTTTGAAAAAATAGTCAGATTCATATTTTGAGAATCAGGGAAGAAAGAGGGGTGGACACCCTTAGGCGTAGAGTTGGAAGCCTTGTCAATAGCAATAGTAAAGATCTGGAGTAGCAATGGATGAGAGAACCAAACGAAAACTTGGGGAGGGCTGATGGGGTTTTGTTTGGGGCCCAGCTGAAGCAGAAGGCTGTGAACTCATAATGGGGTTACTCAAATTCTTTGTGGGAATTAACACATGGAACAATTTTGAAAGAAGATTAGGGTTAAAGTAGATAAAGCAAAATATTAATTAGTAGATGAATTCAGGTTTTCCAGAGAAACAACAAACCAATAGGATGGTTTCATACACAGATGACAGACAATAGGAATTGGCTATTGCGATTATGGAGGCCAAGAAGTCCCATAATATGCCATCTGCAAGCTGGAGAACCATGAAAGCTAGTGGTGTAATTGAGTCATAGTACAAAGGCCCAAGAACCAGAAGTGCTGATGTTCAAGGACAGGAGAAGATGGATGGCCCAGCTTAGGCAGAGGGAAAATTTGCTCTTTCTCCACCTTTTTATTTGATTCAGACCCTCAACGAATTGGATGATGCCCACCAGCCTTGGTGAAGGCAGTCTTTACTCTGTCTACAGATTCAAATGCAAATGTCTTCCAGAAACACCCCCACAGAGCACCCAGAAACAAGGTTTTACCAGCATCCCTTAGCCCCGTCAAGTTGAAACATAAAATTAGTCATCACAGTAGAAAACATTTTTAAACGAGCAAGTAAAAGGAGTCTTTGGTGGCAAAAAACAAAAACAAAACTGGAAATCACTGTAATTACTCTATTTCTATGTAATTTTGATGAGTGAGCTCTTTCACTTCCATCAGTCTTCCTAAAGGAGGATGTCATCAGCAAACCTAGGGGCGTACACAGCATACCCAGTTGAGCATGATACGTGTTTGGAGAATAAATTCCAACTCTTTTTTTAAAAAATCTAGTCCAGATATTCCAATCATTTTTAAAAGTTACTGTTACTAATCAGTATTTGATACCTTTCACCTTACTTCTCTATCTCCTTCAAAAGTATTTTGTGGTTTTGGGTGGTTGGTGGGGGTGGGTTGGTTGGTTTCTTTTTAATTAAGGCCATCTCTATGATGCATGGACAAATAGAAGAAGAACGCATACATTTACTTTACTGCACAAATGGTACAAGTTCAGTTATGTATTTTTTAAATACCTGCCAGGTGCTGTGTTAATACTGTAAGTATTAATTACATCAAGCAGTGTTTTATCCTCAAGGAGACTTTTGGGAGTGAATAGTAAGCCATGTGTATTCCGTACTGTAAAGACGGGAAAAATCACCTAACTTTCCAAAATCCTGTTTTGATACATTTTGCACGAGTATGCAATAGCATGTACCTCTCTACCTGTGCTATTTCCTGCCCAGGAACTGTGTTCTCAAGAATACATTTATGTCAGTCCAATGGCTAAGGTAAACCTCCACATCACGTCACAGTCATTGTGTCCCTGGAACCAAGAAGTGCATCATAAATTCTTTGGTCTGTAAATTCCCCCGGGGTAAAACCAGCGCAAGACAGGGAAGGAAAAGTCGGAAGTGGCTGCAGAAAGATCCCTTGACTTTGACTATCTTAAGAGGGTAGGGTAGATTTCTCTGACACCTGAGACCTCGGACTACAGCTTAGCCCCGTCTGTTCTAAACTGCTGGAAGAAATAGTGCAATGTTTAGATGATGCTCTATATTTCACTGTGTCCCATACTCAAAGGGCTGAGTCTGTGCATGTATGTAAGCCTCTTTTTGAGAACTTGATGTAGGAGAATTTTGAATTTTCATTTTTCCCAGTGCTTGCCTCTCGGGTTGCAATAAAACAGAGACTTTATTAGGGTGGTAAATAGCTATGCTACATAAGGAGAGTTTGTTGTTTTCTCCAGTCTAAAGTCATGTCCACTCACTGACTTCCACCAACAAGAGACTAGGCCCTATGTTGGATTGCTACTATACACACTTAGCTCACTCCCAGTTTCTTCCCAATCCTCTACATCGTAAAAAGTAATTTTCAGCAGAACTCTTTTATCATGTTATTCCCTGCTGAAAAATTAATCGCAAGTCTCTATTTCTCGTTACTTCAAGGCCAGACTTTCCATAATATTCCTGCCCACTCTCCCCTTCCCCTCCACTGTGCTGCTCCGTTTGACCTCACCATTCTGATCTAATTTCCCACAATTTCCTCAACATACCCGATCTGTACTGCAGTCAGGACCCAGTTAATTCATCTTCACTCCCACTCCAGTGCCTTTACCAATCTTCAAGAGCCAAATGATGGGGAAAAAAAATATAACCAATATTTCTTCATGACTTACGTATCTGGCAGCATACGTTAAATATTGCTAACCTCGCAGCAACCATATGTTACAGATGAGGAAACTGAGGCTCAAGATCCCAAGATCACATAACTATCAATAAACTGTCTGCAATTCACCCAACCTCGTCTCTAAAGCCCTTTTGATCTCAGCTCCCAGCCTAAGCCACTGTAAGGTAGCACATTGTTGTGGTCCATTTTGTTTCTTCACTGTATCCTTGTCATCATCTCAATTGTGAACATACAAGGACCATGTAGTATCTTTATATCACCAATCATACAGTAGGTGCTGAATGAATACTTGTGGACTGATTTTATATACGTTTATATATAGTGATGCCAGTACTGTTAGACTATTCCAGAAGGCTTAGGCCAGACTGTGCTACAGCCAGAAAACCATGTTGATTTGAGTCATGAAAAACGAGCTGTGACTGGCTGTGTTGAGTCTGCCATTACTCCTGTCTGTTAATTCATCCTCTCTAGAAAATGGGCTTAGGGAATTGGTTGCATTACATAAGGCCTCCAGGCTCTATTGAGCGTGGGTAATTCATCTTTTACCCTAGAATTGTGGCAGATATTATTCTAAGAACAGGTTCACAATTCTTTATCTGAGATCCTTGAAGGCATATGTGTTTTGGAAATCAAAATCTTTCAGATTTTAGAGAGTAAATGTATTGCTTATGCTGTACCTTCTGCAGGGTCTGAGCCAGCACCTCCAATCAGACACATTAATATCTCTGTGTCCCATCAAGTGGAATAAAGATGACAGCCTTGAGTCAGGTTTGCCACCAAATAATCTGCCACAGACTCACGAGAAAACTTGGTTTTCAGAGCTTTTTGGATTTCAGGATTATGAACCTATTATTGAAATGTATTGACTTATCTAATCTCTCAATAATTTACAATACTGTACTTGTCTATATCTTGGAGACGAAGAAACTGAAACACAGAAAGGCTGTATAATGTGTCCAAGGTCACATGGCTAGTATGTGGCACAGCCAGCAATTGAATCAAGACTGTCTGACTCCAGAACCTGTGCTTTTCACCACCACGAGTACTCCCTCCCAAGACGACTTTGCAAATCACACTAACCTAAGTCTCACCTACAGGTTGTGACATTGGACAACTTCCACAGTGCACTGGACCCCAGATACCCCGCTGTCGCTCTGAGTGAAATGTAGATGTCAACTGGAGTCTTTCACCCCAGGAAAGCTAAGTCAGATGGACTTGAAGTCCCATTCCTGCTCTGTCTAAAGCCTGCTCCAAGATTTCTGCAAGTTTCTAAAGGCTTATAATTTGATTGTCACAGTCAGCTTCTGCTAAATTAATTCACATTATGAATCAGTGTCTTGTTTTTGTAAAGCATGATATAGTTGCATATGTGAAACTCAGCTCCTCCTCTCAAGACAAATATCTTTAGATTGCTTGGTAATTCTCCCACTTCTGAAGAGATCTTTAGTCACCTCCCCACAATTTCATACTGCCCTAGCTTCTCCCTGCCTTCTGTCTTCCCCTCTTTTCTCATTTCTTCCTTTCTCCTCGCTCATTTCCCTGCCCCTTCCCTCCTTCCTCTCCTCTTTCCTCTTCGGAGCAAAAACAAATTCCTCTTTTTATTCCTCCCAGCATTTAGTAATGTTTTTGTGGCTTGGCTTTTGATACTTATGCCTTCAAAGTCTCATCTTCTCCCAGTGAATTATAGAAGGGTTTTCTTACACAAAGGCCGTTCTAAGAGTTGCTTCCCCTTTGCCATCTGGTGATGTCCAACCTAAGTGCCATCTCCTCCTTTTCTGCACCCAGCTGTACATATCCACTCTCCTCCCCCCTTCCCAAGCTGGCCAATGGCATTTGTGTTTCTTGGTTAGCTACTTAAGCTTAATTGTCTGGCTTGCAAATGTCATGGCTACCCTAAAGCTGAAACCTCTCAATTATTTTCAGTGCCTAGTACGAGGTTTTGTTTTTAGTAGGTATTCAATAACTACTAGAACAAATCTGACAGAGTAAGAAAACCTAGGAAGCCACTAATATTCATTCAGTTAATGGAAATGGAAGTCTGTAGCCTCCTACAGTTGATAGAAATTGAAGTCTGTAGACTTGTAATACTTGTCTTCAAATTACTCTGAGTGAAGGAAACTACTGGGATGGAGATTTCAAAGACAACTTTAGTGCTTTACTCAGGAAAGATATCAGATGATAGCCAGGGAAAATGCATTATATAGATCCTCACACCCAGTGAAATGTAATTCAACCTTAACCAAAAGGCATAAATAACTCAGCCTTGATTATAAATTCACGCTCAACCTGTAAACGAGAATCTAAGAGATTTCTTTACAACATAGGGTCAGTCAGTGATGCTGCATAAGCTGTAGATAAAAATTTCCTGGCAGAAGAGCTTTGTCACACCAGATTTTACCAGCGTTTAGGACAGCTTAGCACATTATAGGAGCTCAAGTACTTGCTGATGGAATGAGTGAATGCAGTACAAAATGTCGAGGACCTACCACACTAGGGGAGAGGTATTGAGCGCTGCCTGGTCCCCTGCCCTTCACTTCCTGACCGTGTGTCCATTATAGGGTAAAGAGACCTGAATTTTAATCTCTCAGCTCTACCCTAAACCCCTAAATGTGTGGACTTAGGAAGTAATTCAACTGCTCTAGGCTTCGTTTTATCGTCTGTAAAATAAAAATCTTGGGCTGAATAACCTCTAAGATGGGTTTGAATTGCTTGTATGAATATAGTTGTCTTTAGAAAAGTAATATGGGTGCATGGAAATCAACACTCAACTGTTGTAGAGGCATATAATAAGCAAGAATCTCCTTCCCCACGCCCCACTCCCAGGTCTTTCTCCTCAAAAGAAGCTCCTTTGGACTAATTCTGTCTTGTTCCTCTAACTTATATGCTTAGGCCTCTATTTCTCAAGTTTTCCCTTTTTTGGAAGATTAGCCCTGAGCTAACATTTGCCACCAATTCTCCTTTTGCTGAGGAAGACTGGCCCTGAGCCAACATCCGTGCCCATCCTCCTCCACTTTATATGTGGGACACCTGCCACAGCATGGCTTGACAAGCAGTGCATAGGTCCCCACACCCAGGATCCGAACTGGCGAACCCTGGGCCCCCAAAGCGGAAGGTGTGAACTTAACTGCTGCGCCACAGGGCCGGCCTCCTCTATTTCTCACTTTATCTACTCTAAGCAATATCGTTCATCCTTGCGCTCTTCAAGAGAGGGAATTTAGTTTACTCCCTTCTCCTATATCTGAAATATAGCTATGAATATTTTAATCATTTGTATCCATTTCCTTTATTACTTTAATGGACTTAAAGCACTGTTTCTTTCTTTTTTTAAAAGATTGGCACCTGGGCTAACAACTGTTGCCAATCTTGCTTTTTTTTTAATTTAAGGATTGGCACCTGGGCTAACAACTGTTGCCAATCTTTTTTTTTTTTTCCTGCTTTATTTCCCAACATCCCCCTGCCCGGTACATAGTTGTATATCTTAGTTGCAGGTCCTTCTAGTTGTGGGATGTGGGATGCCGCCTCAACGTGGCCTGACGAGCGGTGCCATGTCTGCGCCCAGGATCCGAACCCTGAGCTGCTGCAGCGCTGGCCACGGAGCCGGCCCCAAAGCACTGTTTCTTAACCCATCCATTTTAAGTAGATGCTGACTCCCGCTAAGTGAATTAGTGCTCCCTTTACTTCCCTCCATTTCTCAGCTTCTGTCAGTTAAATCGTTACTTTTTTCTTCACCAAAATCATTACTTTTTTCTTTTTTTGAGCATAATACACCCATGGGATGGTTCTTGTTTTTTTTTCTTCTTCTCCCCAAAGCCCCCCAGTACATAGTTGTACACTCTAGTTGTAGGTCCTTCTGGTTGTGGCATGTGGGATGCTGCCTCAGTGTGGCCCAATGAGCCGGGCCATGTCCATGCCCAGGATCCAAACTGGTGAAACTCTGGGCCGCCAAAGCGGAGCATGCGAACTTAACCACTCGGCCACGGGGCCAGCCCTCAAAATCATTACTTTTATATTGTCCAAAATTATAATGTTTAAATTCTCTATTGGAACTATGGTTGTCTTTAATGTTTTTTCTGCAGGTAATTCTGAAAATTGAAAGTCAATAAAGTATAATTATGGGAATATTATTTACTGCAAAAATTAGTGAACTTGGATGTGTGGAGAAAGGTGTAGTCCTGTGTCACCAAACCTCGGACTCTTGAGGAGGAATGCTCCAAGCATCAAAGTCAACTGAATCTTGTGTTGCACTCCACATGTTGCTTGAAATCTTTTTACGTTTTAGCTTGCCTCACATTATGATTGGCTTTCAATTTTAAATATCCTCAAAATTGAAATCTAGCTTGGTAGTTTTCAAACTTGGCTGGACATCAGGGTTATCAAGGGAGCTTTAAGAAACCCTGATACTTAGAGGATCCCACATTGAGAGTTTCTGATTTAATTGGGCAGGAGTGTGGCCTGACCATCTAGGGGGCAGGGTGGAGGTGGGGGTGGTGGTTAAAATTTTGCCAGGTGATTCCAATGAGTAGCCAACGTTGAAGACCCTGACCATTAATGTCAGTCACGTCTAGTAGAGTTGAAGGTAATGAAATATACTGAACAGTTTGAAAGCAAGAGCAGAAAGTAAAATCTGATACCAACTGAAGGTTCATAGAACATTTTATTTCTTTTGTAGTTGCAGCTGTCTCCTTCATAACCTACCACTAAGATTGTTTAAGACGATGTACTTCTCTGCACTCAGCTTCTGAGGTGTTTCATTCAGTGGTCGTTACTTAGCTGGAGAGCTGATTTTGTTTTAAAGTCTGTTCTTGCCTTGGGTGGAAACTCAGGGGTATGGGAAGATGAAAGTGTTGCTAGGAAACAGGTGAAATTTCCTGAAATCCTTAATATTCAGACTTATGTTTCAATAACTGATTTTCTTTCTTACTTCCAGGAATTTAACATGCATTTTGTTTCCAACAGTTTCAGTCTAATTTTGTGTAATTTCCAGGGTCAGTCAAGAAGTTGTTGCCTTTCAGCCTTCCTTCCAAGACACCTAGAAGGGTGAGAGCCAGGCTGGCCAGCCTCAGGGTCTAGTAGGTGTAGCAGGCTGTGAAGAGCGACTGGGTGGAAGCGGCACTAGAAGAGCCCGTGTGAAGATACTGGCCTTTGGCTGCCTGGCAGTTAGCCTAAAAGACAAGCACAAGAGAGGAGAACGAGTTAGAGCCATGCAACCCTGTGCTTGACCCTCTCTGCTGCTCCTTTGAAACCAGCTACACCTTTACTTGGGTATTTTCCTCCTTACAGTGATGTTGCACAACATTGCTGCTGATTCCATTCCCTTCCTTATATAATATGTTATCTCCTTCTTTATCCCAGTTTTCTGAGCATTTCTTTGGCAGGCCTGAGGTTTGTGTCAGTTATTGGGAAGGTTTCTTTTTAGTGTGAGCAATATTGCAACAACAGTACTAGAAATTAAAGTTGAGAAACTTCTCATTAGTATAGTGATAGAGGAATGGAGATTCCAGTCTTAGCGGTGGGGAAACCGGGAATTGCTGTTGAAGTGGGCTGCTAGGAAACTGGCCAGATGTCATGGCCAAGCATCAGGCAAGATGCAGCTGAAGCTATGCTGTAACAAAAACACAACTTATTTTTTAAAATTTTCCGTTTTCTACCTATATTTGTCCATAAGAACATGTAATTTTATGTAGTTGTTATATCACTTGATTCCTTGTGTAAATTCCAATTAAAAATGAGTTCAGAACTATGAACCCTGTAATAATATCCAAATGCCACTCAGAGGTACCACATCTTCAAGTCACTGTGGCTATTGTCTGCTCTCTCCAGGACTTATTTCTGCATCTACAGTGATTTTCAAAGTGTGTTAATGGCGCTAGGCACTTGTTAGAAATGGAAATTCTCTAGCTTGACCCTGGACCTTCTGAATCACACACTTGGTGGCTGGGGCCCAGCAATCTTCATCTTAGCACAGCCGCCAGGTGGTTTGGACACACGCTCAAGCTTGAGAACCACCACTACAACCAGCTCTCCATCATCACACGGTAAAGAACTACCTCTAAAATCTCACACTTCACTTATGTCCCTGAGATGATTTTTTTTAGCCTCCCGGGGGCCTCCCTTTCTTTAGCGCCTCGTCACCAAACTTCTGGCTACACTTGGTTCCTTGCCCAGCCTCCTCTGTGCTCTGCAAGCTGATTAAGGCTATCACTCAGATTTACTCTTCCATCTCCCTGTTAATCTTTTATTCTTCTAGCCTGCTCTTTCCCATGTAGGTTGATCTGAATCTTCCTGCATGCTTAAGAGAGCCATTGGGAAAACTGAGGATCTAAGTTAATATACCACAAAATCCTTCTCATTTCAGCTTCGGCTTGCCTGGTGCTTGGACATGGCATTTGATCAGTTTCCTAGCAGACCACTTCAACAGCGATTCCAGGCTTCCCCACTGTTCAGACCGAAATCTGCAATCCCTCACCACTCTGACAGAGGCCCTCCAACCGCTACATCTCTTCACTTCTCCAGATCCGATTCCAAACCCATTCTCTTTCTTCTTTGCTGTCTCTTCCCTCCTTTCTAAGACCAACTCTGCCACCTCTATTTGATATTTAGTGTCATGCAATCCTGTTTCCTCCAAGTCCTTGTCCTCTGAATGATGTCCACTCTCCTCATCTCTAATCTCACCTCTGGCTCCTTCTGCTTTGCATTGAAACATGCCAAGCTCTCTCCTATTTGGCTAAACACTAAGCCCCCTGAAGGCAGTGGCTGTATCTCCCTTGATCACCCCAGTCCTCAGCTCACAGTAGGTAATTCAAAAAGGAATGGTTACCACTTGAATAAAACCCTTTGTTGTCCTCATTTCTCCTGGTAACTTTTCTGGGTCTTCTTCTGACAAACATCTTGAGTGGGCACCTTTCCTCTTCTCTCTCTATTGAAACTGTTTTGTTGAGGGTCACTGATATGCTCCTACATGCCAATCTCAGCCATTTCTCAGCCTTTATTCTGAATCTCTGTGTAGTGTGTTGTTGTTGACTCCTTGAAACTTGTTTCTCTTTGTTTCAGAAACCTTGCTTCCTCCTGTCATATTATTGCTGCTTGTCTTGGTGGCTTCTCTTCTTCATCTTCCCAAAAGGGAAGGTGTGCTGGGTTCAGCCCTTGGTCCTCTTATCTTCCCTCTTAAGTGTCTCTCTGGAAACTGTCCTTCAATCTACTGTCGTCAACTACACTCCCAGTGTGGGTAATTCAGAACTCCCTCTAGACCTAACCTTCCTGCTCAGCTTGACTGCCACATTTTCAAACACCCAGTAGACACTATCTGGAGATAGCTTCATGGCCTGAAAAAGCAGTGCTTATCCAGGTGAGAGAGCCAGGCCCCAAGTATCCACTTGATCAAGGAGCTAAGAGGAGTGGCATCTTACCAGGGCCCGCTTCATAAACGCCTCCTGGGTAGCCTTCTTGTTTGCAGCCTTGCCACTCCAGGCAGCCAGGGCACTGGCCTGCAGGGCCCGTCCGTAAGAGAAACTCAGTTTCCAGGGCTTTGGGAGCGGGCAAAGGTTGATTGCATTGAGGTTGAGAGTCGCATCCTCTTCACTCATGCCGCCAGACAAAAAGCAGATGCCTGGAAAGAGAGAAGCCATTCCACTCTACTAATCCTAGCATATGCACCCTGCTTCAGAAAACAAGCAAGGAGCCTAAAGGAAAAGAAATAGCTCAATCTTTTCTCTACTTAATTGTGTGAGACTGGGTCGGAGAAATTAATTCGCCTCTGCTGAAGCTGGGCTAAGGAGAGAAGGGCTTTAATAAATAAGGAGGATGGTAAAATATTGAGGAAATCAATGGATTGTGTGCATTTGGACAGACTCAGGATGCATGGTATCACGGAGCGCAAGGGGGAAGTGCTGGCTGCCTGTGAGAAAGCAGAGGTCTGTTTCATCGATAGAGGCAGACTCCTGGACAAACACAAATGCTTGTGGCACTCCTTCAAAGGACGAGGGCTAAGACTTCACACTAGAGGAGAGAGAAAGCCTTACCGGGAACAGCAGCAGGAACGGTCCGGTGGAGAGCTGTGACAGTGGCCATGGCCACTTGCTCTGGAGTATACTTCTTGGTGCAGGCATGTCCAGCAGTCACCATGTTGGGCTTCAGCAAGGTGCCCTCCAGGTAAACATGATGGTCATTCAGGGCCTTGTAGACAGCAGCCAGGACCTGAAGGACAAGAGGTCCAAACAGGTGAAACCCAGAGCCAGCCTTAGACTCACCTGACCTTGGTCCTTTTATACCACAGGGACACAGGATAAAGGAACTCCCATATGTTGCTTGGCCAAAGGTTCCCAATCAGCCTCTAGGCCTCATCAGGGTACTGCATTGCAAACCACAGCCACTGAGCACAGCCAGCTGGCCTATCCCTGCCTCGCCTACTCCAAACGCTCACTGCGTGGACTGTTGGTATGACTCTGCCTCCTAGAGGCCCTTCACTCCTTCCCATTCCTCCCCTTGGTCAGTTGAGACAGCCTTGATTTAGTCAGCTGGGGGCATCTAAATTGGCCTCCACTCCCCATCCCCATAGAAGCTAAGTGGTCATAAAACATACGTTTTAGAGACAGAAGTGTTTTCAGATCTCACTTCAGTCCACCCAATTTTGCAAGTGGAGAAACTGAGGTCAGGTTACATTATGACTCTCTTACTTTCTTACAGATATGCTGTGGCTAATTTAGAAAGTCACATGGGAACAAATGACTTTTTAATTACATTTTCTCATGGGAGTCTCACCTCTTATTTTAAAATTTCTTAGTTTACACTTAATGGAACTGAGGCCCAAAAAGATAATATGACTTTACCCAAGGCCACACAGCTGGGAACATGGATTCCCAAACCCTCGTCTTGGTACTGTAAATCCTATGCTTTTTCCATAAGGAGCATATTATGTGCCAAAAAATTGGAAGGTTTCATAACACCTCCTAACCTTCTCAATGCTACATAATGATTACAGCTGAAGAATATTTCATATATAACAGCTGATATGGGTTAAGTAACAGCTATTACTTAAAAACAAGGTTTTTCAACTGGAATTGGGACCTTTATGTTCAAGACTCACCTTCTCAGTGACATACTGGCAGTGTTCCAAGTCATGGTCTCCATCAGGAATTACCTCTGGTTCAACAATGGGAACCAGCCCATTCTAAAAAGGAAAAGGCGAGGGGAGACAAGGTGAAGCTCTGCTCACCGGGCTCCTTTCCTTAGGAGGATAGTCAGCAGTTGCAATGGGTATGAAGTGAAGCCGTTGTGGAGAAACACTATATCAGTAACTTAAAGGCAGTGAAAGAAATTTAATGGGATGAATAGTGAGCATTTGTGGCTTAGCCAAAAAATAACAGTGAGGTTAAAAGAAGAAATATATATTCCTGGGAAGGAGGTAAAATAAATGCAAACCTTTAATTTCTCTATCTTATTCTGGAGACTGTTTCAGCTACCTCAGAACCTAGCAGTCACTCTTTTAGGCCAGTCAAGCTTAAATCACTAAGAAATATGCCTCTTGTGTGGGTTAATTAAGGAATTAAGTAGCGTTTACGGTTCTAATTGGGACTTCCCAGGTGCCCACAGCTCAAGTAACCCCACCATAGCACCCACACAGCAAATCAGACTTACTTGGATCCCAGAGACACTTCAATTTACGTTGAAAACCTTAGCATCAAGTCACCATCCTTCAAGAAATTATTTGGATTGGGACTAGATCAGAATTATCACCTTCAAGCTGGAGATCTAAGAGGGTCATGTCTTGGACATGGTGGGGCATAGACATGGTAGAGCATAGACAAGCAAGTACCCCGGCCTCAAGAACCTAATCACTTTTAAGACTCAGCTTCTAGAGCTTTGGCAGATGGCAGCAGTTGATGACATGGGCCTTTCTGGCTCATGGCTGACTTGTGGAACCAAATCTTTCTCTACAACATTTGACTATAGCAAAAGTGGTGATAAATGCCACCAGGATACACTGATGAGAGAAGGCTCGTGTGTAGTTATGGAAAAATTGGAAAGAGTGGCTCTGAAGAAAGTTCTTGCCTACTTTTTTTTAACCCAAGGGGAAGGCAGAGCACCTGCTGACAGATGCTGGCGTAGCGGGCCAGGGCATTGGCGTTTTCCTGGATGGCAAGGTTGGATGGACACTGGTTGTCAATCCTCAGCACAGCACGCCACTTCCCAAAGTCAGCACCATCTTTCTTATACTGAGCACAGCGTTCAGAAAGGCCATCGAGCCCTGCAAGTCACAAAAGACAGAAAGGCTTCTTTGCATCCCTGTCCCTCATCCATGGGGCCACTGATAAAGTGAAGAAGTTCTCCCTTGGCTTAGCTTTCAGTCACAGAGCTTGAGGACCAAAAACATCCAAGCAAATAAACATAAATCCCAATACTGAGCCAAAAGGCCTGGATTTAATAAAGCTGGTTTTGATGTATAGAGGATACTTCATGAGACAAATAGAGGGAACTAAAATTTGTCTAGTACTTACTATGTTCTAAGCATTTTGTACACCTGATTTCACTTAATTATCATAGCCCTAATACAGTAATCCGCCCCATCCCAGGGGGATACGTTCCAAGACCCCCAGTGGGTACTTGAAACCACAGATAGTACTGAACCCTCTGTATACTGTTTTTTCTTATACATACATACCTATGATAAAGTTCAATTTATAAGTTAGGCACAGTAAGAGATTGACAACAATAACTAATAATAAAAGAGAACAATTATAACAATATACCGTCATACAAGCTACAGCAGATCTTAGCAACCTCAGTATATAATTTTTTCTTTCCTTATTAAGTCAAGACCTTTCACCTTTTCATTTAAAGGAAGCACTTTACAGCTTCTCTTTGGCACATCCAAATGGCCAGCATCACTACTCTAGCACTTTGGGGACATTATTAAGTAAAATAAGGGTGACTTGTACACAAGCACTGCCGTATCACCACAGTTGATCTGATAATCGAGATGGCTGCTAAGTGACTAATGGGTGGGTAGCATATACAGTGTAGATACACTGGACAAAGGGATGATTCACGTCCTGGGCAGGTCGAAGCACAGGATTTCATCATGCTACTCAGAATGGTGAGCAATTTAAAATTTATGAATTATTTCTGGAATTTTCCATTTAATATTTTCAGACTGGGTTCACCATGGGTAACTGAAACTGTGGAAAGCGAAGCCATGGATAAGGGGGGACTACTATAGTTGTTATCCTATTGCAACCTAACAGTTGTATCATACAACCCTAATAGTTGTATACTCATTTTACAAATTTGGAAACTAGGTTCCCAGAGGTCAAGTGACTTTACCAAGTTTGCGTAGCTAAAGAGTGACAGAGCTGGGCTGCAAATTCTGCTTTGCTAACCTAATGTTGTGGTTTATACTTGTCTACTTTGGCAGTGAAGTACCTTGCAAAATTATCTAAGTAGTAAGTGATGGAACCAGGATTCAAACCCAGGTGTGTCTGATCCCAAAGCTTGGGACATTTCCTGGATTTTTCTCTAAAAATAATATTCCCAGGTACAGAGTATCTTTTCTGTGCAAGGCACTGTGGTAAGCACTTTATGTACATTGCCTGATTTAATCCCCACCACTGTTCTGCAAAGTAGATATTGTTATCCCGTTTTGACTGAGCCTCAGAACCTTTAAGTGAGTAGCCTGAGGTCATGCAGTTATTAACTAGAGGAGCTGGGATTGAAACCCAGGTGTGTGGCTCTAGAACCAGTGTGATAGGCCCATGTTGTTTTCCCTTGCTCGCCTTCTTGGCTTGCTTTCATTTCTAGCATGTATGGGCATGAAACATATCAGTGGGTCATCACCTTACCTTGAATGGTGGTTTCTTTGTTTGTTCCGGCAAGGGGAGCACCTCCTTGGTCTAACTGTGAATACAAATAATTAACACGTAATTAGCAGGTGTCAGATGTCCCAGTAAAACACAAGCAGAGCCCCTGGTGCTAACAGTTCTTATGTTTCACAAACCGAGGAGTTGAATTAGGAAGGTGTATTTGGGGTGAGGGTGGGGGGGGATACACAATCCAGTCCATAGCAGAAGGGAAGTTACCCGGAAGGAACATGTACGGTGTCAACCTAAGAGGATGGGAAGCACAGGCCTGGAGCTTGGGAAGGAAGGAGTGATCTGACAGTTCCTGGGATGCAGAGGTGCCGTAGAAGAGCAGCTTCCCTTAAACTATTTATTCAAGAAATATTTATTAAGCACCTGCACATACCAGGCACTGCGTTATTACAGGAGATAAAGAGAATAAAGACGCAGCTCTGCTCTCAGTAAAGCAGAGGCTAAGGTCATGAGCCCAAGAGGTAAGCAGCCTGGGTTTGAACTGGCTCCAATTTTGCCTTGCTGTTGGCATGCTACCCCTTGTAATTCCACCTTCCCACCTCATCTCTAAAATAAGGATAATAATTGAATCTACCTCCAGAGAAGAGGATCAAATGAGTGCTTGGAGTTGTGAGCACTCAGCGAATACTATCGCTCACTCTGGAGAAGTTCATGCAATTTTGGAAGATCTAGTTACAATAGAACAGTAAGTGCTTTAATGATAATAGCTATCATTAACTAAATAACAATCATGCAACAGGAACTGTTTTAAAAACTCATTTCATCTTTATAAGAACCTTATGAGGTAGGTACTATCATTCCCAGTTTAGAAATGAGGGAATTGAGACTCTAAGAGATTAAGTACCTTGTAGAAAACTTGGGTTGAAAGAAGAGGGCACTGGATGAAAAGTCTAGAAGATGATCTGGTTCTCAGTGGAGAGATGACGACGGAAAGGAGTGAGGACAGAAATAAGATGATGAGAATGTTCAGAATGTTGGCCTTGCCCCAGACACCGTGCTGGGAGTTTGGCTGGGGTGAGGCAGAGTGAGATGGGAACCGAAGTATTCACCTTGATTCCCACCACGATCCCCTTTTCCTTGAGGATGTTTCTGAACAGCTTTCCCTCGCTGTCCTTCTGGTAGAGGGTCTCGTGGAAAAGGATCACACCTCCGATGCTCTGGTTGATGGAGTTGTCCACAGTGAAGAGCATTTCTCGGAACTGCCGGCGGTTCTCTTCTGTGTTCTCCACCTTGATCCTTTGCAGGCGGTTTCCCATGGTGCCTATGGTGGGCAGCCGAGGCAGTGTAAGGAGCAAGCTGGGGCTTTGCTGCCACTGTCCTCCACAGCAGCTCAGTGACCCTCACCAGGATGGACAGCAAGACTCTCTTCTTCATTCAGATCTTCAAAGCTCCTGCCTCTTTTTTTTTTTGTCTCCCCAGCGAAAGGCCTTGGTTGCTATCAGGATGCTGGTTAGTAAGTGCAGGGACTGGGCATGTGTGGGTCAGGGTGGAAGCCACCAACTGGGTCCAAGTGGCTAGGTAAGACCCTCAGGCCTCTGGTCCAGTTCTCAATCTGACTGGAGATACATACCATGAAAGGAGGGAGGTGGGACAGACTCTTGACTTCCTTGGCTTCTATATTTTATGATGGGGCCACACAGGCCTGCCACTGCTCTCCCTAATGCCATCCTGGGCTTCTCTCTGCCACAAGCCCTTCCCTGTTCCACGTGTGGACATTTCCCTGCCCTCCCTCCGCTTCCTTGGCTGACTCTACACTGACTTCACATAACAGCAGAAGGTTATGTATCTGACCACATTCTGGTTACTGGGTCCCTCCTGGCCTTGCTACAACTGGATTCAAATGACTCCTGGAAAGAGGCCCTAAAATGGAAGGTTTGCGCCTCTTCCCTTGGTTCTTGGAAATCTGCCTACTGGAATGACAGGACTCCAAAGGTCCACGCTTACTGACTCTTCTGCTCCCACTCCTGTATACAGAAACCTTTACTTCTTCTGAGAGGAAAGAGAGTACAACTATCAAGTTGACTTTGCTAAGTGTAGAAACAAGAGTATGCCTATTGTCTGGTGCTTCTTGCACTCACCTACAGACTCATCTGCAGCCAGGATCCCCTTGCCATTGGCAACAATGCGCTGGGCAATTTCTGAGAGCTCCTTCTTCTGTTCTGAGGTGAGGGCTGGAAATCGGTGGGCCATGGTGGCAGGACTGGAAAAGAGTACAGGAGAGGCGTGAACAGAACTGTGGGTGGCCTGATGGAATCCTGACCAAGATAGCCAGGGTATTGAGACAAACCCTTTAAGCCCTCTGACATTTATGGCCTATTTCCACAACTGGATAAACAAATGAAGTCTGGGTTTTTTCCTCATTTGCCTGAGTAGTTGCAATTAGCCATAGTAGATGAAGGGTAGGATGCCAAATGGTGATCCTAAATAGAGTGCCTTCTAGGAAAACTTTGGGATCACTGATCCTGCTTCTGAACCAACTGATTAGTGACCCACTGAAATCTGACAAACAGACGGCACTGCAGTAATTGACAGTTTCTCTATTCTGTGGATTCCTGGTGCCATCGGGTACCCTAGATGACTTGAGGCCAAGACAGTGAGGATTTTGACCTCTGTGGCCGTTCTCCACTTTGCTCTGTTAGCCTATAGTCCAGACTATTCTCCAGGCAACAAGCTTGAGAGGAGAAACCACCACTTGGCCTTGAGGTTAACTTTCCTTCAGCTTTGGAACCTGGAGTTGGGGGGAGATGAGGAGGGGGCGGGAAGGTCGTTTTTCTTATAGTCAACCACCTATGAGACCATTTGAGGCAGATGGGGAAGATTTTTCCTAAATGCCTCTGGGCTGGAGGTTCTCACAGGCTCTAAGGGTGTCAAAGTCGTATGGCGATCCCTGCTCCAGTAATTCTCGCCTTCACTGCCTTATCAAGGAGAGACTCTGGCTCGTAGAGCCCCCACCCAAACAATCTCCTCAGCAGTGGTCCTCTGAAGAGCGTCATCGCTCCTATTCAGCTCCTGCTTTGGGCTAGTCTTGAAAATGCAAGCCCACAGGCTCACATCTTGGGTTTTAGAAAGAGTGATTTTGCATAGGTTGAGCTATCAAAGAAATCAAATCATAGTAAGGATTATCTTGAGTAGTCTCCTATCCAATCCTGCAGCCTCCTCCTTTCCTCAGTTTCCTCTCCCTCATAAAGTCATACACTGCTGTAGTGTGGTCAGCAATGGAAAAGTAAAGATGTTTCCTTAAATGAAACAAAAAGAAAACATAGCCCAATAATAATAGCAAATTATCATTTATTGCCAGCACTCTGCTAATTGCTTTACAGGCACTATATAATTTATTCCTCACAACAATCCCAGAAAGTAACTGGGCGTTTCCCCCCTCCCATATAGTAAATAAGGAAAGAAGGTAAGAGAGTTTGATCACTTGTCCGTGGACAAATAGCTAATAAGGCACAAAAGTGGGATAAGGGGCAATAGTCTCCTCTGTCAAGGAAAGAGTAAACTTGGTGGGAGGAATTGACTTTTGGATGATTCTAACGTCCTTGATGATACCTCCCCCAGAGTACTTTGTGATGACATCCCCGGAGTACTCCAAATCCTTGGACTGTTGATCATTATCCACACACCACTGACATCACCAATTCATAGCCATCTGACACGTCCACACAGAGGTTTGCTGCTAATAGATCAGACAGGCCTGGGGTCACGGACCAGTCTGCCTCCTGTAGCTGGAACCATGGGCAAGTCGGTCATTTCTCTGAGTCTTAGGCTACTATGGATTAAATGGTGAAGATGTCTGCTCTGGTTGTCTCATTGCCAAATAGGTCAAATGTGACCTGTGAGCATGCTACTCATCGTAGTTGCTCAAAATTATTGCCAGCACTCTGCTAATTGGTTTACAGGCACTACACAATTTATTCCTCGCAACAATCCCAGAAAGCAACCTGGCATTTCCCCCCTCCCATAGAATAAATAAGGAAAGAATGTAAGAGAGTTTAATTATTTGTTGAATCGCATGATAAATAGCAAGATGCTTTATAACGCATTATGAAAATGTAAGGTATTACTATTTTTTTAATGTTTTAAAAAAAAATTACCTAAGGGACTTCCATGTTTCTGTTTACTACCAAGCTATTTTCTTCAGACCGAGTGTGCTGACTCAACCAGAAGAACAGAGGAAAGGTCAAATCGAACCAATACTGCTTATGGGAAGTTAAACTTCTACAGAGGGATTAAAGGTCTGTACCACATCAGCACAAACAGCGCCCCTCTGTTAATCATAAAACAGGGTCACAGGCCAATGTTCACCATTGGGAGACAGGAAGCCAGCAGGAGTGGGGAATGGGAGAGAATGATTTCTGTGCCCCCAGACCTCTGCTCACGGAGCTCTCAAGTCAACTTTTTTTTCAAGTGTGACTTTAAGTTCACATTATATTACTGAGTGAAAAAGCAAGTTTCAGAGAAGTAGGCAATATATAATATCATTCTTTAAGTTAAAAATATATACTGTTTGTGGGTCTATATAAGCAGAGAATAACCACCATGTGTCACCTCTGGGGGATGGGATGGAGTGGAGGGACTCTCACCTTTCACTTTATGGATTTTTTATAATGTTTTATTTCTTAGTGAACAGGTTTATATATTGCCTGGTTTATTATACATACTCTATTAACAGGAAATATGTGTACAAATCTGGGGGAAGGTTGTGAGTATGAACATATATAAATAGAAGATAACCACAGAAAAGCAGAGCTACAAATGACCTCAGACAGATCTGCAGCAACCTGCCAACTTTAGAGATGAGGAAACTGAGGCCCAGGAAGAATATGTCTGATGCCCCTTCTAAGTTGTGATGTGCTAGAATTGTAAGTCACGTCCTATTGGTTTATGACTTGGAATCCTATTTTCAATCCTTCTTCAGCATATTGATAGAGAGAACCCTACAGTGTGGTTCTTTCTCTCTTCCTTGAAGAGGTTCTGTGAAAAGATGATAATTTGTAATATAGGAACATTTAACTCCTGGAGAAATGAAAGGCAGTGGCGAGTCCATGTGCTTCTCCATGTGCGAGGCAGATGGATTTTCAGGAAGGCAGACGTGAGGGTCTTAATCATTGAGAGCCTATGATTGCCACCCACTGTATGCAGCACTCCTATATATGGATGCATGAAGATGCCCATAGCTTCATGACCCACCCCAATGCCACAATGACAAGGGCGGTGAGACGCTTTAGGACAGCCTGATCCCTGGCGCCTTTGAACATGTGTGGAGCAGCCCAGAAAGAGACCTGAGTGTTGCTCTTTTGTCTAAACTGGAAAATAAGTCAAAGGATCGCTTAGGTTTACAGCAGCTACACCCCATTCCCTGCCCCAGGACCTCTGGTCTAGCCTGGGCCTGAGTGGACCCCAAGGGTGCTCAAGTGATGATGGCAGCGGAATTTGAGCCTCTGCTGGATCCAAACTGGCTAATGGAGCCCTAGGTAACTATTTAAAGAGAAGTTTATTTTATTTTATTTATTTATTTATTTTTGAGGAAGATTAGCCCTGAGCTAACATCTGCTGCCAATCCTCCTCTTTTTGCTGAGGAAGACTGGCCCCAAGCTAACATCCGTGCCCATCTTCCTCTACTTTATATGTGGAACACCTTCCACAGCATGGCTTGACAAGTGGTGCACAGTTCCGTGTCTGGGATCCAAACCAGTTAACCCAGGCTGACGAGACAGAATGTGCGAACTTAAGTGCTGCACCACCAGAGTGGCCCCAAGAGAAGTTTATTTTAAAAGACAGCATATCCTCACAGCACGCCTATTTTTCAGATGGTCGAACAAAAGTGCCAAAACACATCAGCAGTTTTTAATTGCAAATATCTTAAGCTGTAGGGTCTTCAAAGTGTTTAGTGCCAGTAGAAAATGTCACAGAAAGTACCAAACAAATGGACAGCTTGAGAATTCATAATCAAATGACGACTGTATGCTGTATGATGTTTCCATTGTCTCGTTTGAGCTGTGGGTGAAGGCTAAGGGCAAATCACGCGCCAAGAGTTCATTTCTGTGACAAAGAAACTTCAGAGCTAGTACCAGTCAGTGTGGGAAGAGAAGGAAGAAAATGACATAAGGTGATTGATATTTAAATACACCATGGAACGAAGCAGTTGTTATGGAGAAAGTAGAAACGAGCAGCCATCTCAAAAATTGAGTGGAACCTAACCAAAAAGGAGTATTCAAGTTGTTTTTCCCAGGCCAAAGACTCAGACGAACCCTTACAGGTAACACTGGTAACTGGCAGCAATCTTGAGCATTTCGCTGCCACTCAGAGCCAGGAAAGGGGTGAGTGAGCATTCATGCTTAGGGAGAAAAGCAATCATTGCAGCAGATCATCACATCTCTCCTGGAAACAAAAGCAAACAAACTTTCCCCTCTACGTTAACCACTTACTCCCCGGGGAGTCCAGATAGACAAAAGAGGATCTTTTACTTACAGCTCCAGAGAGGAGAGTGCTCTTAGATGTCAGAAGCTGTGGATGAGGCAGCAGCTGCCAAGTAGGACGAACCTTGGGGAACTCACAGTTTTTATAGACTTCTCATCAAAGTTTTTTTTTTAACTTTTGCCCTCCCCTCCCCACCTTGGCCTGGTAGGGAGGTGTTTATCCAATACCTCTGATTGGCTCATAAACAGCCAATCCTTCTAATCATGCTCACACACTCATCGCACTCACAGAATGTTAAAGCTACAAGGGATACCTGGAAACCACATAGTTCTTAATCCAGACTCTTCGTTTCACAGGTGAGGAAACTGAGGCACAGGGGACTAGGGGATTCCCCTAGGTCATGCAGCTAGTGAGTGACTGAGCTCTGGAGTCCACTAAGAGAAACAGGGAAGAATGTTGACTTAGCCCCAGCACTTACTAGACACTTGACCTTATCAAAGGTGTTTTTTTTAAATTTCGCTGAGCCTTAAGTTTCTCTTCCATAAAGTGGGATCTCAACTTCATAATAGCATTAAATGAGTTTGTAAAGCACCCGCCTACTATAGGCATTAAAAGATCCTCCCCAGTGTCCCAAAACCAAGCTGGGCTCCCTGATGTCTTTTACACACTGTCTTTTACTCTATTCTCGTTCTTTCTCAATCTTTACATTTTTGTCTTCAAAGTTGGCAAAAACCAGAATGAAACTCAAAGTGGTTGATCTAAGCCATCAGCTCCCCTAGATATGGTACTGTCTGGGGATGGCTTCACTCTACAGGGCTTTCTCCTGAGCATTCAACCAAAATCTAATTCAAGAGAAGATAAATAAAAATATAGCATGCTTCCCGAGGCAAACAATGAATGAGGCAAATAAAAGTTATGGGGAAATCTAAAAGTAATGAAATGACCATGATCACAGGAAAGTATAAATTCCCAGGAACATATTCTTTTGGAATAACTCATAAAATGGGGGGCAAAAATCAAAGTGCTCAGCGGAATAGAGTGTAACGCTAGAATCTATGGGTGAAAAAGTGAAGTGTCAATAAGATGAAAAAGAAAGAGAGAACTAGGTTGTCTAAATAGAGTTTACGCTCAGATAGCTTCCAAAAGTGGGTAGTGTTAGACATTGGATGTGATTATTAAAGGAAATCGAAATGTTTGAAACATAAAATTGAGGCTCATTTGGCTAGGGAAGTTTTGACCAAGGCCCGTGCTGAGGATAGCAGAGGCTAGACTAGGTAAAGGTGCCATCAGCACTCTTGACTCCACTTGCCACCCGAAGTCACACTTTCCGGTGTCCCCCTCTCAACCTGGGGCTTCATTCATCAGACCGAGATGACCTCATCTGAGGACATGTAAGTTTCATCAGCTTTGATTTTGTTCAAAGGAGAATGGAGGAAGGAGAGGTGGATGGCAATGAAAGAATGGAGACTGGAGCCAGTGACAGTTGTTGGGAGTCAGGACTTGGGGGCTCACTACTGTGACTAAAACATTCCACCTGCTGAGAGAGGCATGGTAGAAATAATTTTACTTATGCCACTAGTACTCATTATTCTTGTTATGACAATGACAACAATAACAATAACAGATTTTTGTGAGGTTCTATGATGCATCTGAGTTTTTTGACACATGATCTCCAATCTCAGCACCTCTCCAAGGAAAGATTTATTACCCCATTTTCTGGATAAGGAATCTCTGGTTCAGAGAGGGCAAGTAACTTGCCTAGAATCACAGGACAGGTACACGGAGAGTCTGTCTCACTCCCAATCAGTGGTCTCAAGCAGAGCGGTTTACACTTTGGTGAGCACAGACCGCATAGATTAGCTCTTCCTCTCTCCCCCAGCCAGTGGTTTACAACCTTGGACCTTAAACCTGCATCAATCAGGGAAGAATCACATGCGTCGGCAGACCCAGGTGGCCCTGCTCCTGCTGGGCATCGTTTCACGTGAACAGCAGACTAGCCAGGCATGTCAGAGGAGCATGAGCACGCCTGCCCCCGAGTGATGTCACCTGCTGCTGCTCCCGTGCCATCAGCATTTGGCCACCTGCAGGGTTTGCAACTGAAACTCAAAGTTCAGGAAAGCAAGGCTAAGGCTTACTGGGCTAGAGAAACAGCAACTCCTGAGCAGCACAGACCACCGGCTAGTTTTTTTTTCCTATTAGTCTCTTAACTCTATCAAATGTTTAAAATTGAGATATTGTGATACATAGAAAGACCGTGGGACTTGGAGGCTGTGAAATATTGGGAAATCCTCCAACCTGTTTTGTCCTCAGTTTCACCATCTGTAAAATGGGCTGGTAAATGGGCTCCATCAGAAACTGATTATGGAGCATGAATGAAATAACATATGACTAGGACTTAGCACACAGTAAGTTTGCATTAAATAGCTGGATCTGAATGCGTAATTCTGATTTAGAGGCCTCCAACTGCAGACTCTTCTAATAGGCAACAAGAACATACCATTCATGATCATGACTCTCAATAGCTCCAACAACTGCCTCATTCATTCTCCACTCCCTGCCTCACTCTAGATACTTCTGATGTGAACATGAGATCTACATAAGCCAGCCGACAGGCCATGAGTTAAATATATTCATGCACAGTATGAAGTCTGAGTCCACAAACAAACTGTATGTGCAAATAAATTGCATGTATAGTAGAGTTACACTCACTGTAGGATTAGTAATATTATAGAGAAAGAAGTTTCATAAAAAGGGGCCACATTTACACAATGCAAGGAAGAACCACGGTTGGGTCACTGTGGCATTTAAAAGTACCTTATCTAACCTGTGGTAGGATATTTCCTTATTGTATTGCAATCTGCTTTGGGGGTTGGGATGGTCTTAGGACTGTGCAACCAGCGGTCATTTTTTTGGTCACAGAGATAGGCTTAGTGTTATTTCAGCATAGTTCACAAAATTTTTATTGAGGTTCTGTATGTAAGGCATTGTGTTAGCTACAGAGATGTCTTGTACAGGACACACTTTTGTAGAGAGTACAAGATGAATAGGACTGGCCTGTTCTCAAGAAACTTATAATCTAAGCAGGAGGAGAGAGTGGAGGTCAGGAATCAAATCAAACCAAATAAGAGAACGTATATAAGAATACCAAGAGATTGCTGTGGTGGTGGTTATTATTGCTGTGTTCACGGAAGACTCTGAAGTAATGTGAAAGAAAAGTCTAGATAGTCTGGATTTTTACATGACCAGGCTATGCACCATACCAACTGATTTAGCCCATCAGACTGTAAGGCCTATGCGCACAGGGGTGGTGAAGGCTCCCACTGTCTCCCAGCACCAGCACCACGCCTAGAGCACGGGAGGCATGCAATCAATTTTTGTTGAATAAATGAATCAATACAAATACGAATATATTTGTATCGACTTCAGAAGAGTCTGGAGTAACTGTCTTATAAGTGTTATCCCTGAAAACTTCAAAATAATTAAGAGACATAATATGACCGTTAATTTCTTCTAACACTATACTAGGTTCTGAAAGCTCTTCTATCATTGCTCATTTGGAATTTTGTGAGAATCCAGGCTACAGCTCCCCTGAAATGCTGCACATGAAACATGGCCCACCCTCCTCCTTTAAAAAAATAGCAGTAAAATATACATAACATAAAAAAGCCCCCTAGTATGTAGTTGTATATCCTAGTTGTGGGTTCTTCTAGTGCTCCTATGTGGGACCCCGCTTCAGCATGGTTTGATGAGTGGTGCTAGGTCCACACCCAGGATCTGAACCTGCGAACCCTGGGCTGCCAAAGCGAAGTGCACAAACTTAACCACTCGGCCACAGGGCCGGCCCACTCCATCTTAACAATCTTTAAGTGTCCAATTCAGTATTGTAAATTATGTTCACATTGTTGAGCAACCAATCCCCAGAACTCTTTTCAAGTTGCAAAACTGAAACTATATCCATTAAACAACTCCTCATGCCCCCTGGCCCCTAGCCCCTGGCAATAACCATTTTACTTTCTGTCTCTGAATTTCACTATTCTAGGTACCTCATAACTGGAATCATACAGTATTAGTATTTTTTTTTATTAATGTTATGATAGATTACAACCTTGTGAGATTTCAGTCGTACATTTTTGTTAGTCATGTTGTGGGTACACCACTTCCCCCTCCGTGCCCTCCCCCCACCCCC